>NW_027014717.1:0-12954 GCF_036934945.1 Oncorhynchus masou masou | reverse complement strand
ACAGTATACAGTAGGTGAGTATACAGTAGGCCAGTACACAGTAGGCCAGTATACAGTAGGCTAGGTCAGTATACAGTAGGCCAGCATACAGTAGACCAGTATACAGTAGGCCAGCATACAGTAGACCAGCATACAGTAGCTCAGTATGCAGTGGGCCAGCATACAGTAGGCTAGGTCAGTATACAGTAGAACAGGTTACAGTAGGCCAGCATAAAGTAGGCCAGCACACAGTAGGTCAGTATACAGTAGGCCAGTATACAGTAGGCTAGGTCAGTATACAGTAGGCCAGTATACAGTAGAACAGGTTACAGTAGGCCAGCATAAAGTAGGCCAGCACAGAGTAGGTCAGTATACAGTAGGTCAATATACAGGAGGCCAGCACACAGTAGGTCAGTATACAGTAGGTCAATATACAGTAGGCCAGTACACAGTAGGCCAGTATACAGTAAGAAAGTATGCAATCGTCAAGTAAAGCGTAGGCTAGGCCAGTATACATTAGGCCAATATACAGTAGGTCAGTATACAGTAGCCTAGGCCAGTATACAGTAGTCCAGGATACGGTAGGTCAGTTTATAGAGGTCAGTATACAGTAGGTGGGTATACAGTAGGCCAGTACACAGTAGGCCAGTATACAGTAGGCCAGTATAAGGTAGGCTAGTATACAGTAGACCAGCATACAGTGGGTCAGAATACAGTGACCCAGTACACAGTAGGCCAAATAAAGTAGGACAGCATACAGTAGCTTAGTATACAATAGGCCAGTATACAGTAGCTCAGCATACAGTAGCTCAGTATACAGTAGGCCAGTATATAGTAGGCCAGTACACAGTAGGCCAGTACACAGTAGGCCAGTATATAGTAGACCAGTATACAGTAGCTCAGCATATAGTAGGCCAGTATACAGTAGGCCAGTATATAGTAGACCAGTACACAGTATCTCAGTATACAGTAGGCCAGTATACAGTAGGCCGGTATACAGTAGACCAGTATACAGTAGGCCAGTATACTGTATGCCAGCAGTAACCTAATCCAGTATACAGTAGGCCAGTACATAGTAGGCCAGCATACCGTAGCTCAGTATACAGTAGGCCAGTATATAGTAGGCCAGCAGTAGCCTAATCCAGTATTCAGTAGGCCAGTGTACAATAGGTCAGTATACAGTAGGCAAGTATACAGCAAGTCAGTATACAGTAGCCCTAATCCAGTATTCAGTAGGCCAGTGTACAATAGGTCAGTATACAGTAGGCCAGTATACAGCAAGTCAGTATACAGTAGCCTAATCCAGTGTAACATAAGCCATGGTATGATTTTGAATGGCATGGATGCACATTTGATGCCCGAAGGAAGCTTTGAGTGTTGATAAACACCATGGTAACAGGGGTATTTTCCTTAGGTAAACACGATTGAATCATAGCTGGCACAAACAAACCTGCATTGTGCACCAACTGCTTCTCAAAGTCCGTGGCCTCGCAATCATCACAGATCTATATGAATTATTTTTAAATATATAAATACAAGCTCTCACATGAAGCTCTTTCTCCTCCGCGGTGCTGGCCTGGCACCAAAATTACACCAGCAGAAAATTGAGATCACTGGAGAAAAAAAAAGATTTTTTTTTTATTGAAAAAAGTAATACGATAGGATGGGTGTTGCTCTTCCCTGACACAATTGACATGTTCAAATTGCCTGGGATTGAATTCAACATGTTGGTGGTTTGGATGTTTTATTGTAATAATGCCAATGGGGCATGGGTTGTTTGAGACAGAGAGGAGAATAGGTGTTGGTGAAGTATAAGCGTATCATTCAATACAGTAGTCAACAATGACAACCTGTTCAGAGCAACAGTGAAACTCATGTCTTGTGGTGTGTGAGTCTCCCTCTGAAATATCACCGTTACGTTGTTTCACCAAGCAAGTAACTCAGTGATATTCAATCTTAACCATTATCACAAACCACCAGCCTGTTGAATAGAAGACATTACATTATCACAAACCACCAGCCTGTTGAATAGAAGACATTACATTATCACAAACCACCAGCCTGTTGAATAGAAGACACTACATTATCACAAACCACCAGGTTGAATAGAAGACATTACATTATCACAAACTGTCAGGTTGAATAAAATTCATGACATTATCTCAAACCACCAGGTTGAATACACCAGAAAGCTCACCCAACCCCTATAGTGCCTGCCAAAGGGTCGATGGCACACAGTGACAGCAACACCCATCCTAAGCCACACCACATAAAGAGATCCCGACAGAGCAAAACAATAACCGTTGTTCAATAGGATATGCAACAGCTACAAGTGAGGAGAAATAACAGGAAAACACCCTTCAGATCAGAGGCTCCCAGTGGATGTGAGAAACAGGGTAAGTTTGGACAAGCGGCTGGCCAGCCAGTCAGATGACTTGTGAGAGAGATGACTCTCTCTCTCTCTCTCTTCTCTCTTCTCTCTTTCTCTCTCTCTCTCTCTCTCTCTCTCTCTCTCTCTCTCTCTCTCTCTCTCTCTCTCTACCATCGCTCTCTCTGCGCTCTCTCTCTCCCACTCACTCTCTCTCACTCACACTCACTCTCCCACACTCCTCCTCCCACTCACTCACTCACTCCTCCTCCTCACTCACTCACTCTCTATCGCACTCACTCACTCTCTGTCTCACTCACCTACCTCACTCACCTCACTGTGCTGAAGATCTAGGTGCTGCTGTAGGCCTCCTTGGTTGGTGACAGAATCAATATCTCTCTCTCTCGCCTGTCTCTCTCTATCTCTCTCAATTAAATTCAATTCAAGGGGCTTTATTGGCATGGGAAACATATGTTAACATTGCCAAAGCAAGTGAGGTAGATAATATACAAAAGTGAAATAAACAATAAAAATGAACAGTAACCATTACACATAATAATACATTTCAAAACAATAAAGACATTACAAATGTCATATTAAAATATATACAGTGTTGCAACGATGTACAAATGGTTAAGGGTACACAGGAAAATAAATAAGAATAAATATGGGTTGTATTTACAATGGTGTTTGTTCTTCACTGGTTACCCTTTTCTACGTGGCAACAGGTCACAAATCTTACTGCTGTGATGGAACACTGTGGAATTTCACCCAGTAGATATGCGAGTTTATCAAAATTGGGTTTTGTTTTCAAATTCTTTGTGGATCTGTGTAATCTGGGGAAATATGTGTCTCTAATATGGTCATACATTGGGCAGGAGGTTAGGAAGTGCAGCTCCAGTTTCCACCTCATTTTGTGGGCAGTGAGCACATAGCCTGTCTTCTCTTGAGAGCCATGTCTGCCTACGGCGGCCTTTCTCAATGTCAAGGCTATGCTCGCTGAGTCTGTACATAGTCAACGCTTTCCTTAAGTTTGGGATAGTCACAGTGAGTCAGGTATTCTGCCTCTGTGTACTCTCCTGTTTAGGGCCAAATAGCATTCTAGGTTGCCCTATTTTTTTGTTAATTCTTTCCAATGCAGCTTTTGATTTCTCATTATTTGATTGGGTCTAATTGTGCTGCTGTCCTGGGGCTCTGTCGGGGTGTGTTTGTGTTTGTTTGTGAACAGAGCCCCAGGACCAGCTTGCTGGGGACTCTTCTCCAGGTTCATCTCTCTGTAGTGATGCACTTTGTTATAGAAGGTTTGGAATCACTTCCTTTTAGGTGGTTGTAGAATTTAATGGCATTTTCTGGATTTTGATAATTAGTGGGTATCGGCCTAATTCTGCTCTGCATGCATTATTTGGTGTTCTACGTTGTACACGGAGGATATTTTTGCAGAATTCTGTAAGTTGGCTTGGGCTAGTGTAAGAGTGGGGGTTGGACCTGTTTGCCCGCACACTACCTGGGCGCATGTGTGACTTCCATGTTGAGGCCCTCTTTGCGGGGTGGGGTGCATGGGGTGGGCAGGAGGAGCATAGGTCTGATCTGAGGGGGCCTAAATGGGGTGTGGGCATGATTGATGTGGGGGGGTGTTGATTGGTTTGGATGGGGGTGTGGATCTGGCTGGGGGGTGCTGTGGTCTGGATGTAAGTCCTCTTGGAGTGGGTCCTCTATGTGTAGGTCCAGGGGAGGGTCCCGCAGGTCTGGGAAGTGACTTGCTGGTCTGGGTGGGGTGTCTATTGATCTGTTGCTCCTGTGTGAAGAGTTGGTGATACGTTTGAGGAGCGATGTCCTTTAGAGTCGGGGCAAGGTGGGCACTGCTGCCTTGTAGAGGTGGACCTGGTCATGGGCTGTTCAAGTCCAGGGTGGAGTGGTGGGCCAGGAAAATATTTGGTTTGAGGCACAGTCACGGGAAATACTTGCATTTACCCGCTGTATTGTGGCAGTGTGGAAGTCTTTTCGCGGTAGCAGGGTGGAGATAACCACTTGTGCGTTGGGAAAGTAGAAGAAGCCTGTCTTCAGTGGGTGTGGGGGGGTTGTCAAGAAGGGCTATCAAGGTGACTGACAGGGTGGGGGTGAGCCGCTGGCCTTGGGGTTCTTCATTTGTCTGTTCTGCTGTGATGTCGATGCTATGGTCTCTCTCTATCTCTCTCTCTCTCTCTCTTTCTGTCCATCATTCTCCCTCTCTCTCTCTCTCTCTCTCTCTCTCTCTCTCTCTCTCTCTCTCTCTCTCTCTCTCCCTCTGTGTCCTTCTCTATCCCCCTCTGTGGGTCTCTCTCTATCAATCTCGCTCTCTCTCTCTATCTGCATGTGTCTCTCTCTCTCTGTGTCTCTCTATCTGCATGTGTCTCTCTCTCTGCATGTGTCTCTCTCTCTGCATGTGTCTCTCTCTGTCTCTCTCTCTGTCTCTCTCTCTGTGTCTCTCTCTCTGTGTGTCTCTGTGTCTCTCTCCGTGTGTCTGTGTCTCTCTCTCTCTCTGTGTCTCTGTCTCTCTCTCTCTCTCTGTGTGTATCTCTCTCTCTCTGTGTCTCTGTCTCTCTCTCTGTCTATCTCTCTCTCTCTGTCTATCTCTCTCTGTCTATCTCTTCTATCTCTCTGTGTGTCTCTTTCTCTCTCTGTCTCTCCCTCTGTCTCTCTCTCTCTGTGTCTCTCTCTCTCTCTCTCTGTCTCTCTCTGTGTCTCTCTCTCTCTCTCTCTCTCTCTCTCTGCATGCAGAATCTCAATTTAGTGTTTATCCCATTTTGTGAATTCTTAGTTGGTGAGAGGACCCCAGACCTCACAACCATGAAGGTCAGTGGGTTCTATAACTGATTCAAGTATTTTTAGCCAGATCCTAATTGGTATGTCGAATTTTACGTTCCTTTTGATAGCATACAATTCCTTTCTTGCCTTGTCTCTCAGATCGTTCACAGCTTTGTGGAAGTTACCTGTGGCGCTGACGTTTAGTTTTTTTGTGTCTAGATGGAATTTGTATTTGTGGTCCTAGACTTACTGAGATTCACTGTCAGGGCGCAGGTCTGGCAGAATCTGTGAAGATCTCTCCTGTCTTTCTCTCTCTCTCTCTCTCTCCCCCCCCTCCTCCTCTCTCCTGCCCCCTCTCTCTCTCTCTCTCTCTGTGTGTGTCCAACTCTTTCTCTCTCTCTCTCTCTCCCCCTCTCTCCTCTTTCCTGCCTCCCCCTCTCTCTCTCTCTCTCTCTCTCTGTGTGTGTCCAACTCTTTCTCTCTCGCCTGTCTCTCTATCTCTCTCTCTGTGTCCATCTCTCTCCTTTCTCTCTCTCTCTCTCTCTCTGTCTCTCTCTTTATCAGTATGTCCATCTCTCTCTCTCTGGCTCTACCACTAACACATTCTATTTTACCAATACCTCACATTCTCCCACTAACACATTCTATGTTACCAATACCATAGATTCTCCCACTAACACATTCTATATTACCAATATCGTAGATTCTCCCCATACACTAACACATTCTATATTATCAATATCTTAGATTCTCCCCATACACTAACACATTCTATATTATCAATATCTTAGATTCTCCCCATACACTAACACATTCTATATTACCAATATCTTAGATTCTCCCCATACACTAACACATTCTATATTATCAATACCTCACATTCTCCCACTAACACATCCTATATTACCAATACCTTAGACTCTCCCCATTCACTAACACATTCTATATTACCAATACCTTAGATTCTCCCCATACACTAACACATTCTATATTACCAATACCTTAGATTCTCCCCATTCACTAACACATTCTATATTATCAATACCTCACATTCTCCCACTAACACATCCTATATTACCAATACCTTAGACTCTCCCCATTCACTAACACATTCTATATTACCAATACCTTAGATTCTCCCCATACACTAACACATTCTATATTACCAATACCTTAGATTCTCCCCATTCACTAACACATTCTATATTATCAATACCTCACATTCTCCCACTAACACATCCTATATTACCAATACCTTAGACTCTCCCCATTCACTAACACATTCTATATTACCAATACCTTAGATTCTCCCCATACACTAACACATTCTATATTACCAATACCTTAGATTCTCCCCATTCACTAACACATTCTATATTACCAATACCTCACATTCTCCCACTAACACATTCTATATTACCTATACTTTAGATTCTCCCCATTCACTAACACATTCTATGTTACCAATACATTAGATTCTCCCCATACACTAACATATTCTATATTACCAATACCTTAGATTCTCCCCATTCACTAACACATTCTATATTACCAATACCTTAGACTCTCCCACTGCCTTATGGTTTAAAATTCTTGAAATGTTTCATATTGACTGACCATAAAGTAATGATGGACTGTCGTTTCTCTTTGCTTATTTCAGCTGTTCTTGCCATACTATGGACTAGGTATTTTACCAAATAGAGATATCTTCTCTATACCACCCCTACCTTGTCACAACACAGCTGATTGTCTCAAACGCATTAAGAAGAAAAGAAATTACACAAATTAACTTTTAACTAGGCACACCTGTTAATTGAAAAGCATTCCAGGTGACAACCTCATAAAGCTGGTTGAGAGAATGTCAAGTGTGCAAAGCTGTCATCGAGGCAAAGGTTTGCAACTTTGAAGAATCTCAAATCTCAAATATATTTTTTATTTGTTTCACACTTGGGTGAATGAGTAGGTGTGTCCAAATGTTTGATTGGTACTGTAAGTGTTCAGAACCTTTGTTACGAGACTCGAAATTGAGCTCAGGTGCATCCTGTTTCCATTGACCATCCTTGAGATTTTTCTATGACTTGAGCCCACCTGTTGTAAATTCAATTAAACACTTACACTGAAATGACTTTTTGTAGATTAAACCACTGTGAGTAAATGTTTTCCTTTCTTGGGGTTGGTTGTATAGGGGTCTGCATTGAGAGCATAGACCCAATCCCAACTTCCACCACACTACAGAGCACCCCGCCCAGTTGCATGCCATGCCACCGATCGGATCAGGAATGGGATACATCTGGAATACAACACACGATACTGTCAGGTCATTAAGCGTGAAGAGCTCCCGGCATGGCAAGATAGATGCGGGAGAGAGGGAGGATTCTATAAAAGTGTTCAGTCACGAATACCCTCATCAGCTCTGACTAAGTCCCAGGCTGTCATGAATACCCTCATCAGCTCTGACTAAGTCCCAGGCTGTCATGAATACCCTCATCAGCTCTGACTAAGTCACAGGCTGTCATGAATACCCTCATCAGCTCTGACTAAGTCACAGGCTGTCATGAATACCCTCATCAGCTCTGACTAAGTCCCAGGCTGTCATGAATACCCTCATCAGCTCTGACTAAGTCACAGGCTGTCATGAATACCCTCATCAGCTCTGACTAAGTCCCAGGCTGTCATGAATACCCTCATCAGCTCTGACTAAGTCCCAGGCTGTCATGAATACCCTCATCAGCTCTGACTAAGTCCCAGGCTGTCATGAATACCCTCATCAGCTCTGACTAAGTCCCAGGCTGTCATGAATACCCTCATCAGCTCTGACTAAGTCCCAGGCTGTCATGAATACCCTCATCAGCTCTGACTAAGTCCCAGGCTGTCATGAATACCCTCATCAGCTCTGACTAAGTCCCAGGCTGTCATGAATACCCTCATCAGCTCTGACTAAGTCACAGGCTGTCATGAATACCCTCATCAGCTCTGACTAAGTCACAGGCTGTCATGAATACCCTCATCAGCTCTGACTAAGTCCCAGGCTGTCATGAATACCCTCATCAGCTCTGACTAAGTCACAGGCTGTCATGAATACCCTCATCAGCTCTGACTAAGTCCCAGGCTGTCATGAATACCCTCATCAGCTCTGACTAAGTCCCAGGCTGTCATGAATACGCTCATCAGCTCTGACTAAGTCCCAGGCTGTCATGAATACCCTCATCAGCTCTGACTAAGTCACAGGCTGTCATGAATACCCTCATCAGCTCTGACTAAGTCCCAGGCTGTCATGAATACCCTCATCAGCTCTGACTAAGTCATAGGCTGTCATGAATACCCTCATCAGCTCTGACTAAGTCCCAGGCTGTCATGAATACCCTCATCAGCTCTGACTAAGTCCCAGGCTGTCATGAATACCCTCATCAGCTCTGACTAAGTCATAGGCTGTCATGAATACCCTCATCAGCTCTGACTAAGTCCCAGGCTGTCATGAATACCCTCATCAGCTCTGACTAAGTCCCAGGCTGTCATGAATACCCTCATCAGCTCTGACTAAGTCCCAGGCTGTCATGAATACCCTCATCAGCTCTGACTAAGTCCCAGGCTGTCATGAATACCCTCATCAGCTCTGACTAAGTCCCAGGCTGTCATGAATACCCTCATCAGCTCTGACTAAGTCCCAGGCTGTCATGAATACCCTCATCAGCTCTGACTAAGTCCCAGGCTGTCATGAATACCCTCATCAGCTCTGACTAAGTCATAGGCTGTCATGAATACCCTCATCAGCTCTGACTAAGTCCCAGGCTGTCATGAATACCCTCATCAGCTCTGACTAAGTCCCAGGCTGTCATGAATACCCTCATCAGCTCTGACTAAGTCCCAGGCTGTCATGAATACCCTCATCAGCTCTGACTAAGTCCCAGGCTGTCATGAATACCCTCATCAGCTCTGACTAAGTCCCAGGCTGTCATGAATACCCTCATCAGCTCTGACTAAGTCACAGGCTGTCATGGTAAAGAGCGTTGGGCCAGTAACCGAAAGGTTGATGCTTCGAATCCCAGAGTCGACTAAGTAAAACAATTTGTCGATGTGCCCTTGAGCAAGGCACTTCCCCTAATTGCCCCTGGAAGTCGCACTGGTTAAGAGCGTCTGCTAAATAACTCAAATAGAAAATATAATGAATATTCTCATCAGCTCCAAGTCCCAGGATGTGTCCCAAATGGCACTGTAAACCCCAAAACCCAAAAGGGCCCTGATTTAAAAGTAGTGCATTATATAGAGAATAGGATGCCAGCTGGGACTCAGCCCTCGTTCTGTCCGTCAAGCCTGTGCACGGTCCCAGAGACCTATTCAGGTGTAGAGCAACATGACATCACGACCAAGGTCATGCTCGAGGAAACACATTATTTCCCATTCACCCTTTCAGATTCAGCTTAACCGTAAGGTGATATATCAATTAGTTAAATGTTACTGTAGGGATATCGGAATCGGCCGTCAAAGAATTTGCCGAAATCACTGATAGGGAGGAGTAAGAACGTCTCTAATATGTGAGAGTCACCTCTACAAGTGGAACTTTTAGGATATACCAGTAGGGTTTTTGGGTGTTCTACAAGTTGGGTTTTCAGGTATTCTACAGGTAGGGTGGTAAAGGTATTCTACAAGTAGGGTATTTAGGGATTCCACAAGTAGGGTTTTAAGGTATTCTACAAGCAGGGGTGGTAAAGTGTTCTACAAGTAGGGCGTTAAGGTATTCTACAAGTAGGGGTGGTAAGGTATTCTACAAGTATGGGGGTGTTAAGGTATTCTACAAGTAGGGTTTTAAGGTTTTCTACAGTAGGGCATTAAGGTTTTCTACAAGTAGGATATTAAGGTTTTCTATGAGTAGGGTATTAAGGTTTTCTACGGTAGGGTATTAAGGTTTTCTACAAGTAGGGTATTAAGGTATTCTACAAGTAGGTTATTAAGGTTTTCTATGAGTAGGGTATTAAGGTTTTCTACGAGTAGGGTATTAAGGTTTTCTATGAGTAGGGTATTAAGGTTTTCTACAAGTAGGGTATTAAGGTTTTCTACAAGTAAGGATCTGGACAGTGATCTGTGCTAATGTACTAGTGGAGTCCTCAGAGAGCCAGAGCCTGCCTGTACGTTTACGGACAGCAGCCACAGGCATAACCTTCGCGGCCTGTCATGCTTCAGGGGCTGACCTCGACCATAGATGAGAGATGCATCCCAAATGGCACCCTATTCCCTATACAGTTCACTACTATTGACCAGAGCTCTGGTAAAAAGAAGTGAACTACATAGGGAATAGGGTGCCATTTGGTTTTCAGCCGAGATGTTTTCACCTGCCTGCTTGGCCGATGATGTCATGGACCGTCACCTCAGTCCACCACACCTGTCAGATCCACATAGCAGCGTGGGCCTCTTATCCCTTTATCACGGCATCATAGGGGCTTGTAACATCTCTCCTATATTTACGAAGATGGAATTAAGTGGAATCTTTGCAGCTGAATCTCTCCTGGAATGGCAATGGAGTGCGTTACAATACATTAGGAATTTTTATGTTGACATGGGGGGAATTTTTATTTTTTATATCTCAATAAAAGTAGTGATGCTTATACTAACACTTTTATAAGTCCTACCAAACATTAAACAACATGATAATGTCTCATTGGGACCACTACACTCCTTCTACTGGCCTGTTAGATGTCCCTTTTAAAGGGGCCTGGTGCCAGTGTTTTCTCTGTTTTTGGGGGGAACTCCTGGAAAGACACGCCAGAGCAGGAAGCCTGATTTCAATGCCTATTCCCTTGGGTTAACTCTCTCTTCCCTGGAGTTAACGCTCTCTCTCTCTCTAAGGCCTCCACCCATCCCCCTTATTTCTCTCACTTTCCGTCGCTTTCTTCCCATGACATATTTTTCTCACCCCTGGAAAATATACAAGCATATATGCACAAGCACATAGACACAAACATGGCATGCACACAAAAAATGTTCACATACATACTATGTACGTAAGCATGCATGCACACACACATCAAGACACAGACAAACACACATTGAGAGACAAGCCTACATCCCCACAGATAGAGAGAGAGAGGCAGAGAAAGACATATAGACAGAGAGAGAGCGAGAGAGTGAGAGAGAGAGAGACAGTGAGAGAGGGAGAGAGATAGAGAGACAGCGAGAGAGAGAGAGAGAGAGAGAGAGAGAGAGAGAGGGAGAGGGGGGAGGAGAGAGAGAGAGGGGCCGAGAGAGGGGCCGAGACAGCCAGACAGACAGCCAGCCAGACAGACAGACAGACAGACAGACAGACAGCTAGACAGACAGACAGACAGACAGACAGACAGACAGACAGACAGACAGCCAGCCAGACAGACAGCCAGCCAGCCAGACAGACAGACAGACAGACAGCCAGACAGCCAGACAGACAGACAGACAGACAGACAGACAGACAGACAGACAGACAGACAGACAGACAGACAGACAGACAGACAGACAGACAGACAGACAGACAGACAGACAGACAGAGAGTGAGAGAGTTCAGCTACATGCCCTGTAAGGAAAGAACTCTATCATAAGACAAGAAAATGATAACCCTGTGTACCTTGGCTGCCCAGCGAGGTCTTATATAATGCAGGACATGCATTCTGAAGGGAACCTAAAGGGACATAGCACACAAATACTGCATAGTTCTAGTAATTTCACAAATGTTTAAAATACTCATCCGTCCTTGACGGGTGAAGCATTCTGAAAGATACAGGTTATTAATTCCTACTAACAATCCAAAGTCATTAATATTGACAATTTCATTGTAAATTGTGAAAAGTATGTGTCTTCCGGATGACAGAAACTAATGCCAGTGTATTGTGAGGATCCTGAAACATTACATTTTGGTTTCTATCAGGCGCAGAAGATTATACAAAATCATAATTTTCCCGAAAATCATATTACCGCAATTTGCGCCCTCTGTTAATACTCACATAACTACGTGTCATATATGTTGGGGTTTTCAAGAGATCCAGGGCAAGCAGTGGTTTGTAGGACCATTTCTTTTGCCAGCATCCTGGCTGTATGCTATATTTTTGTACTGTAGAAGTACTGTGAACAAAAGGTCCATCTTTCTCGTGCATAGTTGAGCAAACACCTTCATTACCCTGATGTACTGTAAGTCACTTCATTACTCTTAAAATGACCAATTACAGAGCAGCAATGTACCAACACTGTCCGGCCAAAGTTAGTATTTTCCAGTGGCCATGGCAACAGCTAGGGGGAAGACTGATTGCGCTCCACACGCAGGAAGTACTGCAAGGACAACAGGATGTGCCCTGGCTCCGCCGTCGAGGGTCTAAGAATTCAAGGAAGTTATTGTACTTTGTGGAATGGCCTGAGGAATGCAAGATGTCTGACGCTTTTGAGGTCCTGGCCATATCACATGTCGGAGGCGACAGGCTTTGAAGATACTAATGTGTCTGTTGATAGTAATGTAGCTGTTGATAGTAATGTAGCTGTTGATAGTAATGTAGCTGTTGATACTAATGTGTCTGTTGATAGTAATGTGTCTGTTGATAGTAATGTGTCTGTTGATAGTAATGTAGCTGTTGATAGTAATGTGTCTGTTAATAGTAATGTGTCTGTTGATACTAATGTGTCTGTTGATAGTAATGTAGCTGTTGATAGTAATGTGTCTGTTGATAGTAATGTGTCTGTTGATAGTAATGTAGCTGTTGATAGTAATGTGTCTGTTGATAGTAATGTAGCTGTTGATAGTAATGTGTCTGTTGATAGTAATGTGTCTGTTAATAGTAATGTAGCTGTTGATAGTAATGTGTCTGTTGATA
>NW_027014716.1:0-12957 GCF_036934945.1 Oncorhynchus masou masou | reverse complement strand
GCTAATGAATTACAGTGTGACAGCTCAGGATTAGAGTGTGTTAATGAGTTACAGTGTGACAGCTCAGGATTAGAGTGTGTGTGTGCTAATGAATTACAGTGTGACAGCTCAGGATTAGAGTGTGTTAATGAATTACAGTGTGACAGCTCAGGATTAGAGTGTGTGTGTGTGTGTTAATGAGTTACAGTGTGACAACTCAGGATTAGAGTGTGTGTGCTAATGAATTACAGTGTGACAGCTCAGGATTAGTGTGTGTGTTAATGAATTACAGTGTGACAGCTCAGGATTAGAGTGTGTTAATGAATTACAGTGTGACAGCTCAGGATTAGAGTGTGTGTATTAATGAATTACAGTGTGACAGCTCAGGATTAGAGTGTGTGTGTTAATGAATTACAGTGTGACAGCTCAGAATTAGTTTGTGTGTGCTAATGAATTACAGTGTGACAGCTCAGGATTAGAGTGTGTGTGTTAATGAATTATCGTGTGACAGCTCAGGATTAGTGTGTGTTAATGAATTACAGTGTGACAGCTCAGGATTAGAGTGTGTGTATTAATGAATTACAGTGTGACAGCTCAGGATTAGAGTGTGTGTATTAATGAATTACAGTGTGACAGCTCAGGATTAGAGTGTGTTAATGTATTACAGTGTGACAGCTCAGGATTAGAGTGTCTGTGTTAATGTATTACAGTGTGACAGCTCAGGATTAGAGTGTGTGTGTTAATGAATTACAGTGTGACAGCTCAGAATTAGTTTGTGTGTGCTAATGAATTACAGTGTGACAGCTCAGGATTAGAGTGTGTGTGTTAATGAATTACAGTGTGACAGCTCAGGATTAGAGTGTGTGTGTTAATGAATTACAGTGTGACAGCTCAGGATTAGAGTGTCTGTGTTAATGTATTACAGTGTGACAGCTCAGGATTAGAGTGTCTGTGTTAATGAATTACAGTGTGACAGCTCAGGATTAGAGTGTGTTAATGAATTACAGTGTGACAGCTCAGGATTAAGAGTGTGTGTTAATGAATTACAGTGTGACAGCTCAGAATTAGAGTGTGTGTGTTAATGAATTACAGTGTGACAGCTCAGGATTAGAGTGTGTGTGTTAATGAATTACAGTGTGACAGCTCAGGATTAGAGTGTGTGTGTTAATGAATTACAGTGTGACAGCTCAGGATTAGAGTGTGTGTGTAAATGAATTACAGTGTGACAGCTCAGGATTAGAGTGTGTGTAATGAATTACAGTGTGACAGCTCAGGATTAGAGTGTGTGTTTAATGAATTACAGTGTGACAGCTCAGAATTAGAGTGTGTGTGTTAATGAATTACAGTGTGACAGCTCAGGATTAGAGTGTGTGTGTTAATGAATTACAGTGTGACAGCTCAGGATTAGAGTGTGTGTGTTAATGAATTACAGTGTGACAGCTCAGAATTAGAGTGTGTGTGTTAATGAATTACAGTGTGACAGCTCAGGATTAGAGTGTGTGTGTTAATGAATTACAGTGTGACAGCTCAGGATTAGGAGTGTGTGTTAATGAATGACAGTGTGACAGCTCAGGATTAGAATGTGTGTGTGTGTGTGTGTATGTTAATGAGTTATAGTGACAGCTCAGGATTAGCCTGGGGGTATATGTGTGTGTGTGTATGTTAATGAGTTAGTGTGACAGCTCAGGATTAGCCTGGGGGTATATGTGTGTGTGTGTATGTTAATGAGTTAGTGTGACAGCTCAGGATTAGAGTGTGTGTGTGTGTATGTATGTTAATGAGTTATAGTGTGACAGCTCAGGATTAGCCTGGGGGTATATGTGTGTGTGTGTATGTTAATGAGTTAGTGTGACAGCTCAGGATTAGCCTGGGGGTATATGTGTGTGTGTGTATGTTAATGAGTTAGTGTGACAGCTCAGGATTAGCCTGGGGGTATATGTGTGTGTGTGTATGTTAATGAGTTATAGTGTGACAGCTCAGGATTAGCCTGGGGGTATATGTGTGTGTGTGTGTATGTTAATGAGTTAGTGTGACAGCTCAGGATTAGCCTGGGGGTATATGTGTGTGTGTGTATGTTAATGAGTTATAGTGTGACAGCTCAGGATTAGCCTGGGGGTATATGTGTGTGTGTGTATGTTAATGAGTTAGTGTGACAGCTCAGGATTAGCCTGGGGGTATATGTGTGTGTGTGTATGTTAATGAGTTATAGTGTGACAGCTCAGGATTAGCCTGGGGGTATATGTGTGTGTGTGTATGTTAATGAGTTATAGTGTGACAGCTCAGGATTAGCCTGGGGGTATATGTGTGTGTGTGTATGTTAATGAGTTATAGTGTGACAGCTCAGGATTAGCCTGGGGGTATATGTGTGTGTGTGTATGTTAATGAGTTAGTGTGACAGCTCAGGATTAGCCTGTGTGTGTGTATGTTAATGAGTTATAGTGTGACAGCTCATGATTAGCCTGGGGGTGTGTATGTTAATGAGTTATAGTGTGACAGCTCAGGATTAGCCTGGGGGTGTGTATGTTAATGAGTTATAGTGTGACAGCTCAGGATTAGCCTGGGGGTGTGTATGTTAATGAGTTATAGTGTGACAGCTCAGGATTAGCCTGGGGGTGTGTATGTTAATGAGTTATAGTGTGACAGCTCAGGATTAGCCTGGGGGTGTGGTGGCTAGGTAGACAGACAGGAAGCCCCTCTATCTTCCGTCGAGACAGAAAGCATAAACGAGCACCACTCCATACACAGAGAGTCCTCAGACATGAATGACAAAATAGAGAGTGAGAGAGATAGAGTGAGAAAGAGAAAGCGAGAGAGATACTGACCGACAGACGACAGAGCTAAGAGACCGACACAAACGTACAGAACGTAGCTGTATCAATCAGCCCCCCTAGTCCACATACATGAGAGAACACCTCCCTCTACAGTCTGCATACTGAACTGCTGACTAGGTGTCGTAAAAAAAAACTGCTGCTCAAGTGTCGGTACAACTGGAGACTCACCACATGCGTAGATGACACGGAGATATTTCCTGGTGCCCGAGTAGCAGGGGTCCCCAAACTCTTGTGTGGACGCTTGGACGAAACAGCTCTGTTTCCCCTGACAACGTGTCGTCAACACCTGGAGAGCCACACCCGACTGGCAGACTGAGACAGAAAAGGGGAGAGAGAGAAAAAAGAGAGAGGACCAATGAGTCCATAGAGAATACCAGTAAGCAAAAACTGAGGGGTCTCGTAGGACGCATTTACTAAGAGTTGACAGACACAGGGCAGGGAGGGAACTGTGAGCCATATGGCACCCTTATATCTATGCATTCGGGTCATGCAGGCTACATTCCATATCATTTAGCTGAGTGGAATCATAAATGTGTTCACAGATCGCCAGATGTATTGCTCATTCATTCCTCAGTCAGTTCACTCCCACATGAAGTGAAATGCTAACATTGGCAAGTGTCAGCAGATGCAGTGTACATATCACTTCTTCTTTCTCTCTCTCTCTCTCTCTCTCTCTCCATCTCTATAGGCCTTTATACAGTGCCTTCGAAAAGTATTCAGACCCCTTGACTTTTTCCAAATGTTGTCATGTTACAGCCTAATTCTAAAATGGAATATGTATTTAAAAATTCCTCAGCAATCTACACACAATACCACATAATGACAAAGTGAAAACAGGTTTTTAGACATTTTGGTAAATGTATAAAAAAAGGAGAAACGTCGTAATTTACATAAGTATTCAGACGCTTTGCTATGAGACTTGAAGTGCATCCTGTTTCCATTGATCATCCTTGAGATTATTCTACAACTTGATTGGAGTCCACCCGTGGTCAATTCAATTGATTGGACATGATTTGGAAAGGCACACACCTGTCTATATAAGGTCCAAACGTTGACCGTGCATGTCAGAGCAAAAACCAAGCCATGAGGTCGGGGGAGAAGGGCCTTGGTCAGGTAGGTGACTAAGTACCCGATGGTCACTCTGACAGAAGCTCTAGAGTTCCTCTGTGGGAGAACTTTCCAGAAGGACAACCATCTCTGCAGCACTCCAACAATCAGGCCTTTCCGGTAGAGTGGCCAGACGGATGCCACTCCACAGTAAAAGACACATGACAGCCCGCTTGGAGTTTGCCAAAAGGCTCCTAAAGACTCTCTGACCATGAGAAACAAGATTATCTGGTCTGATGAAACCACGATTGAACTCTTTGGCCTGAATGCCAAGCGTCACGTCTGGAGGAAACCAGGCACCATACCTACGGTGAAGCATCATGCTGCATCATGCTGTGGGGATGATTTTTCAGCAGCAGGGACTGGGAGACTAGTCAGGAATCAGGATTGAGGCAAACATGAAGCAAAGTACAGAGAGATCCTCGATGAAAACCTGCTCCAGAGTGCTCAGGACCTCAGACTGGGGTGAAGGTTCACTTTCCAACAGTACAACGACAGTACACAGCCAACAGTACACAGCCAAGACAACGCAGGAGTGGCTTTGGGACACGTATCTGAATGTCCTTGAGTAGCACAGCCAGAGCCTGGACTTGAAACCGATTGAACATGTTTGGAGAAACCTGAAAATAGCTGTGCAGCAATGCTCCCCATCCAACCTGACAGAGGAATGAGAGAATCTCCCCAAATAGAGGTATGCCAAACTTGTGGCGTCATATCCAAGAAAACTCAATGCTGTAATTGCTGCCAAAGGTGATTCAATAAAGTACTGAGTAAAGGGCCTGAATACTTATGTAAATGTGCATATGTTCTTAAGATTTTATAAATTAGCAAAAAAAATTCTAAAAACCTGTTTTTCCTTCGTCATTATGGGGTATTGTGTGTAGATTGATGAGGGAAAATAAGATTTAATCAATTTTAGAAAAAGGCTGTAACGTAACAAATTGTGGAAGAAGTCAAGGGATCTGAATACTTTACGAAGACACTGCATACAGTTACGGACAAATATGTTCTCACCCTTTTTTAAACAATTCCCTATTTCATCTAAAATACGTTGAAATTGAACAAAACTACAGAACCAATTGTATTTTTGTAAACTTAAAAGGTTGAGTAAATAAGATACGTCTTCACAAATTCTCCCACATCTCTATTATGTAAATACACTGAACGAAAATAGAAACAAATGTAAAGTGTTGGCCCCGTGTTTCATGAGCTGCAATAAAAGATCCAGAAATTCGCATTATTTCTCAAATTCTGTGCAAAATTTGTTAGTGAGCAATTGTCCTTTGTCAAGATTATCCATCCACCTGACCGGTGTGGAATATCAAGAAGCTGATCAAATAGTATGATCATTACACAGATGAAGCTTGTGCTGGGGACAATAAAAGGCCACTCTAAAATGTGCAGTTTTGTCACACAACACAATACCACAGATGTCAGTTGAGGGATCGTGCAATTGGCTGACAAGGTAAAAATCTGTTGTTCTGCCCCTGAACAAGGCACGTAAACCCACTGATCCCCGGTAGGCTGTCATTGTAAATAACAATTTGTTCCTGACTGACTTGTTAAGTAAAGGTGTAAAAAATGTAATAAAAATCAGTGTACTTGTTGTCCAGAAAACCAGTCTTGATATGACTGCAGTTTGGCGTTGTAAACTCTTTCAATGGACATATGCTCGCCTTCAATGGTCACTGGTACACTGGAGAACCCCGCTTTCAACTGTACCGGGTAGATGGCGTAGTGTGGGCGAGTGGTTTGCGGATATGAAATCACATTTTATTGGTCACAAACACGTGATTAGCAGATGTTATTGCGGGTGTAGCAAAATGTTGGTGCGTCTAGCTCTGACAGTACAGTAATATCTAACAAGTAATATCTAACAAATTACACAATGAATACCCAATACACACAAATCTAAGTAGGAATGAATTCAGACTATATACATATGGACAAGCGATGTCAGAGCGGAACAGACTAAGATACAGTAGAATAGTATAGAATACAGTATATACTGTACATATGAGATGAGTCATGCAAGATAGGTAAGCATTATTAAGTGAATGAGATACCATAGAATAGCATTGAAAACAGTATATACACATTAAGTGAATGAGATACCATAGAATAGCAAAGAAAACAGTATATACACATTAAGTGAATGAGATACCATAAAATAGCATAGAAAACAGTATATACACATTAAGTGAATGAGATACCATAGAATAGCATAGAAAACAGTATATACACATCGTTGTCGGTAAACACAGCACTGATCTGTATTGACAAAGAGTTTGTTTAGGTGGGTTTTTGAGAGGTTCAATCAGGCTTTCTTGTGTCTCCTCAGCAATGGGGTCTTTCTGTTTTAATCAACGACCAAATGAAGCATTCAAAGAAAGATAACAACCTCCCTACAATCAAGCATGGGGAGGTTCAATACTGCTGCGGTGTCCCTTTGCTGCCACTTGTACTTGAACCCGTGCAAGTCATCATAGACTCAGCAGATCAATGTGTTTTGGAATATTCAACCAACTGTCCAAAACACTGTGTGTCAGTTGAAGGTCGTGGATGTTCCAGCAGGACAATAATCCACAAACACACATCAAAAGCAACCTGGAATGGTTCAAGAAGATACACTGGACTGTTCTGCAGTGGCCAACTTAGAGTCCAGATCAGAATACATCCATAACCAATGGCAAAAGAGGAAAACAGCACCCTCAAACTTTGAAGAATTAGAACAGTTTGTTGCTGAAAAGTGATCCAAATTGCCAGTAGAACGCTGCTGTCACGCCCTGACCTTAGAGAGCCTTTTTATGTCTCTAGGGTGTGATTTGGGTTTTCTATGTTCTGTTTGAATTTTTTTTGTATTTCTATGTTTTGGCCAGGTATGGTTCTCAATCAGGGACAGCTGTCTATCGTTGTCTCTGATTGGGAATCATACTTAGGCAGCCTTTTTCCCCTTCTGTCATTGTGGGAAGTTGTCTTTGTTAGGGTTACTATAGCCCTTGTAAGCTTCACGGTCGCTTTTGTTATTTCTTGTTTGGTTGGCGACATTCTAACAAATAAAATAAAATGTATGCTCACCACGCTGCACCTTGGTCTCATTCCGACGACGGCCGTGACAGCCGCATTAAGATCATTGATGGCTACAAAAAGTGTTAGCCTGCCTTGTCGTGGCCAGACTGTGAAAACAAGTACTCCAGGGTGCCAATCATTTTATCCAACTTAAGTTCACAAAAATTGTTTCTGCAATGTTGAAATTCAACTTCAACTTATTTTAGAAGAAATAGAGAAAGGGTGCCAATATATTTGACCGCAACTGTATCGATTATTGGCAAATGAAGTGTTGTGTGTATCCTTCTATTTCTCTCTTGAGTGTTTGAAGAACCGTCAACACTTCAGTCGGGGCACAAAGCCCCGGTCAACGTACAACACTGACTAAGATCATTTTCTATAGACTCAAAGTAGGGAGAGACTCACTCACAAGAACAGAGAACGGGACATCTCTGACACACTCTTCCCCACAAAGGCTCTGACCCCCCATTGTCCTCCTTCGGGGGCCTCTGTCCTGACCCATCCCAGGGACATCCTGCGCAGGCCCCCCATTGTGAAAAGGGACACCCAATCTTGTAAGGGTGTGTGGGGGAGGGGGAGAAGGGGGGGACACAGACACCTGTCAGAGTGATAGATGAGGAGCTCATTCATCATCACTAAGAGCCTGCCAGACCCCCTCCTACATCTTCAGATCCACTGCTCTTTTTTCTCATCCTCTGGGGAAGGATGTACAGATGAGGCTCCTCTTTTCCTTTCCTCCTCCACTCTCGACGCTTGAGATTTAGAAGATATTGTCTGATGTACTAACATGCTGTGACCACATCTATTCCAATGGTGTACATTAAAGGTATGTGCTATCCGGCATCCTTGGGACATCCCTAACCCATTGAAGTTGACATTTAAAATGGTCATGGTAAGGGTTAAGGTTAGGGATAGGTAAAGGTTAGGGGTTAGGGTAGGGACGACCCAATGATCCCAGATAACACTTAAAAGTGCATGTAAGGTAATAACAAATGTGTAGGATCATATATTACTGATATATTACTCATATATTATATACAGTTGAAGTCGGAAGTTTACATACACTTAGGTTGGAGTTATTAAAACTAGTTTTTCAACCACTCCACAAATTTCTTGTTAACAAACTCGGTTAGGACATCTACTTTGTGCAAGACACAAGTAATTTTTCCAACAATTTTTTACAGACAGATTATTTCACTTATAATTCACTGTATTAGAATTTCAGTGGGTCAGAAGTTTACATACACTAAGTTGACTGTGCCTTTAAACAGATTGGAAAATTCCAGAAAATGATGTCATGGCATTAGAAGCTACTGATAGGCTAATTGAGATCATTTGAGTCAATTGGAGGTGTCCCTGCGGATGTATTTCAAGGTCTACCTTCAGACTCAGTTGCTTGACATCATTGGAAAATCAAAAGAAATCAGGCAAGACCTCAGAAAAAAAATTGTAGACCTCCAAAAGTTTGGTTCATCCTTGGGAGCAATTTCTAAACGCCTGAAGGTACCACGTTCATCTGTACAAACAATAGTACGCAAGTATAAACACCATGGGACCATAAAGCCTTCATACCGCTCAGGAAGGAGACGCGTTCTGTCTCCTAGAGATGAATGTACTTTGGTGCGAAAATCCCAGAACAACAGCAAAGGACCTTGTGAAGATGCTGGAGGAAACAGGTACAAAAGTATCAATATTCACAGTAAAACGAGTCCTATATCGACATAACATCAAAGGCCCCTCAGTAAGAAAGAAGCCACTACGGTTTGCAACTGCACATTGGGACAAAGATCATACTTCTTTGAGAAATGTCCTCTGGTCTGATGAAACAAAAATAGAACTGTTGGACACAATGACTATTGTTATGTTGGGATGAAAAAGGCGGAGGCTTGCAAGCTGAAGAACACCATCCCAACCATGAAGCATCATGATGTGGGGGTGGCAGCATCATGGTGTGGGGGTGCTTTGCTGCAGGAGGGACTGGTACACTTCAGAAAATAGATGGCCTCATGAGGACGTAAAATTATGTGGATATATTGAAGCAACATCTCAAGACATCAGTCAGGAAGTTAAAGCTTGGTCACAAATGCGCAGCTGCGGTCATCCCCCTATTCAAAGGGGGGGACACTCTTGACCCAAACTGCTACAGACCTATATCTATCCTACCCTGCCTTTCTAAGGTCTTCGAAAGCCAAGTCAACAAACAGATTACCGACCATTTCGAATCTCACCATACCTTCTTTGCTATGCAATCTGGTTTCAGAGCTGGTCATGGGTGCACCTCAGCCACGCTCAAGGTCCTAAACTAAATCTTAACCGCCATCGATAAGAAACATTACTGTGCAGCCGTATTCATTGATCTGGCCAAGGCTTTTGACTCTGTCAATCACCACATCCTCATCGGCAGACTCGACAGCCTTGGTTTCTCAAATGATTGCCTCGCCTGGTTCACCAAATACTTTTCTGATAGAGTTCAGTGTGTCAAATCGGAGGGTCTGCTGTCCGGACCTCTGGCAGTCTCTATGTGGGTGCCACAGGGTTCAATTCTTGGACCGACTCTCTTCTCTGTATACATCAATGATGTCGCTCTTGCTGCTGGTGAGTCTCTGATCCACCTCTACGCAGACAACACCATTCTGTATTCTTCTGGCCCTTCTTTGGACACTGTGTTAACAACCCTCCAGGCAAGCTTCAATGCCATACAACTCTCCTTCCGTGGCCTCCAATTGCTCTCAACGACAAGTAAAACTAAATGCATGCTCTTCAACCGATCGCTGCCTGTACCTGCCCGCCTGTCCAACATCACTACTCTGGACGGCTCTGACTTAGAATACGTGGACATCTACAAATACCTAGGTGTCTGGTTAGACTGTAAACTCTCCTTCCAGACCCATATCAAATATCTCCAATCCAAAG
This sequence comes from Oncorhynchus masou masou, assembly GCF_036934945.1. Lineage (NCBI taxonomy): Eukaryota > Metazoa > Chordata > Actinopteri > Salmoniformes > Salmonidae > Oncorhynchus > Oncorhynchus masou. Next base: position 3,058 of record NW_027014716.1, on the reverse strand, counting down.
TTAAATCTAGAATTGGCTTCCTATTTCGCAGCAAAGCATCCTTCACTCATGCTGCCAAACATACAAAACTGACCATCCTACCAATCCTCGACTTACCCAATCCTCCAATACCCTACTCAACAAATTGGATGCCAACTGTAGCTTTAAGTACCAACAGATTCTCACAGATTCCTGCACAGATTCACAGATTCCTGCACCTGTACATAGCCCACCTATAATTTAGCCCAAACAACTACCTCTTTCCCTACTGTATTTATTTTATTTATTTATTTATTTTGCCCCTTTGCACCCCATTATTTTTATTTCTACTTTGCACATTCTTCCACTGCAAATCTACCATTCCAGTGTTTTACTTGCTATATTGTATTTACTTTGCCATCATGGCCTTTTTTTGCCTTTACCTCCCTTATCTCACCTCCGTATATAGACTTTTTTATACTGTATTATTGACTGTATGTTTGTTTTACTCCATGTGTAACTCTGTGTCATTGTATGTGTCGAACTGCTTTGCTTTATCTTGGCCAGGTCGTAATTGTAAAGGAGAACGTGTTCTCAACTTGCCTACCTGGTTAAATAAAGGTGAAATAAAAAAATAAATAAAATGGGTCTACCAAATGGACAATGATCCATAGCATACTTCTAAAGTTGTGGCAAAATGGCTTAAGGACAACAAAGTCAACATTTTGGAGTGGCCATCACAAAGCCCTGACCTCACTCCTTTAGAAAATTTGTGGGCGGAACTGAAAAAGTGTGTGAGAGCAAGGAGGCCGACAAACCAGACTCAGTTACACCAGCTCTGTCAGCAGGAATGGGCCAAAATTTACCCAACTTACTGTGGGAATCTTGTGGAAGGCTACCTGAAACGTTTGACCCAAGTTAAACAATTTAAAGGCAACGCTACCAAATACTAATTGAGTGTATGTAAACTTCTAACCCACTGGGAATGTGATGAAAGAAATAAAAGCTGAAATAAATAATTCTCTCTACTATTATTCTGACACTTCACATTCTTAAAATAAAGTGGTGATCCTAACTGACCTAAAACAGGGAAGTTTTACTAGGATTAAATGTGAAATGTGAAAAACTGAGTTTACATGTATTTGGCGAAGGTGTATGAAAATTCCGACTTCTACTGTATTACTGATATATTACTGATATATCACATATTACTGATATATTACTCATATATCACATATTACTGATATATTACTCATATATCACATATTACTCATATATCACATATTACTGATATACTACTCATATATCATGTATTACTGATATATTACTGATATATCACATATTACTGATATATTACTCATATATCACATATTACTGATATATCACATATTACTGATATATTACTCATATATCACATATTACTGATATATTACTGATATATCACATATTACTGATATATTACTGATATATCACATATTACTGATATATTACTCATATATCACATATTACTGATATATCACATATTACTGATATATTACTCATATATCACATATTACTGATATATTACTGATATATCACATATTACTGATATATTACTGATATATTACTCATATATCACATATTACTGATATATCACATATTACTGATATATTACTGATATATTACTGATATATCACATATTACTGATATATCACATATTACTGATATATTACTGATATATTACTCATATATCATATATTACTGATATATTACTCATATATTACATATTACTCATATATTACTGATATATTACTCATATATTACATATTACTGATATATTACTCATATATCATGTATTACTGATATATTACTGATATATCATATATTACTCATATATTACTGATATATTACTCATATATCACATATTACTCATATATTACTGATAGATCACATATTACTCATATATTACTGATATATTACTCATATATCACATATTACCCATATATTACTGATATATTACTCATATATCACATATTACTGATATATCACATATTACTGATATATTACTCATATATGACATATTACTGATATATCATATTACTGATATATTACTCATATATCACATATTACTGATATATTACTGATATATTACTGATATCACATATTACTGATATATTACTGATATATCATATATTACTGATATATTACTCATATATTACTGATATATCACATATTACTGATATATTACTGATATATTACTGATATATTACTCATATATCATATATTACTGATATATTACTCATATATTACATATTACTCATATATTACTGATATATTACTCATATATCACATATTACTGATATATTACTCATATATCACATATTACTGATATATTACTGATATATTACTGATATATCATATATTACTGATATATTACTGATATATTACTCATACATTACATATTACTGATATATTACTGATATATTACTGATATATTACTCATATATTACATATTACTGATATATTACTGATATATTACTGATATATTACTGATATATTACTCATATATTACATATTACTGATATATTACTGATATATTACTGATATATTACTGATATATTACTGATATATTACTCATATATTACATATTACTGATATATTACTGATATATTACTGATATATTACTGATATATTACTGATATATTACTCATATATTACATATTACTGATATATTACTGATATATTACTCATATATCACATATTACTGATATATTACTGATATATTACTCATATATCATGTATTACTGATATATTACTCATATATCACTTATTACTCATATATTACTGATATATTACTCATATATCACATATTACTCATATATTACTGATATATTACTCATATATCACATATTACTCATATATTACTGATATATTACTCATATATCACATATTACTCATATATTACTGATATATTACTCAAATATCACATATTACTGATATATTACTGATATATCACATATTACTGATATATTACTGATATATCACATATTACTGATATATTACTGATATATCACATTACTCATATATCACATATTACTCACATATTACTGATATATTACTG
>NW_027014715.1:0-12958 GCF_036934945.1 Oncorhynchus masou masou | reverse complement strand
TAGACCTCACCTGTAATGTAGACTACTCACCTGTAATGAAGACTACTCACCTGATTCTCTATAGACCTCACCTGAATGTAGACCACTCACCTCTATAGACTGTAATGTAGACTACTCACCTGATTCTCTATAGACCTCACCTGATTCTCTATAGACCTCACCTGTAATGTAGACTACTCACCTGATTCTCTATAGACCTCACCTGTATATAGAGACTCACCTGTAATGTAGACCACTCACCTGATTCTCTTTAGACCTCACCTGATTCTCTATAGACCTACCTGACTACTCACCTGATTCTCTATAGACCTCACCTGATTCTCTATAGACCTCACCTGTTCTCTATGTAGACTACTCACCTGATTCTCTATAGACCTCACCTGTAATGAAGACTACTCACCTGATTCTCTCACCTGATTCTCTATAGACCTCACCTGACTCTCTATAGACCTCACCTGATTCTCTATAGACTCATGATTCTCTATAGACCTCACCTGATTCTCTATAGACCTCACCTGATTCTCTATAGACCTCACCTGACTCTCTATAGACCTCACCTGTAATGTAGACTACTCACCTGATTCTCTATAGACCTCACCTAATTCTCTATAGACCTCACCTGTAATGTAGACCACTCACCTGATTCTCTATAGACCTCACCTAGACCTCACCTGTAATGTAGACCACGCACCTGATCCTCTATAGACCTCACCTGATTCTCTATAGACCTCACCTGATTCTCTATAGACCTCACCTGATTCTCTATAGACCTCACCTGATTCTCTATAGACCTCACCTGACTCTCTATAGACCTCACCTGTAATGTAGACTACTCACCTGATTCTCTATAGACCTCACCTGATTCTCTATAGACCTCACCTGTAATGTAGACCACTCACCTGATTCTCTATAGACCTCGCCTGTATAGACCTCACCTGTAATGTAGACTACTCACCTGATTCTCTATAGACCTCACCTGATTCTCTATAGACCTCACCTCACCTATAGATTCTCTATAGACCTCACCTGATTCTCTATAGACCTCACCTGATTCTCTATAGACCTCACCTGATTCTCTATAGACCTCACCTGACTCTCACCTGATAGACCTCACCTGTAATGAAGACTAGACTACTCACCTGATTCTCTATAGACCTCACCTGATTCTCTATTCTCTAGACCTCACCTGTAATGTAGACCACTCACCTGACTATCTATAGACCTCGCCTGTAAAGTAGACCACGCACCTGATCCTCTATAGACCTCACCTGATTCTCTATAGACCTCACCTGATTCTCTATAGACCTCACCTGATTCTCTATAGACCTCACCTGATTCTCTATAGACCTCACCTGACTCTCTATAGACCTCACCTGTAATGTAGACTACTCACCTGATTCTCTATAGACCTCACCTGATTCTCTATAGACCTCACCTGTAATGTAGACCACTCACCTGATTCTCTATAGACCTCGCCTGTAATGTAGACTACTCACCTGATTCTCTATAGACCTCACCTGATTCTCTATAGACCTCACCTGATTCTCTATAGACCTCACCTGATTCTCTATAGACCTCACCTGATTCTCTATAGACCTCACCTGATTCTCTATAGACCTCACCTGACTCTCTATAGACCTCACCTGTAATGTAGACTACTCACCTGATTCTCTATAGACCTCACCTGATTCTCTATAGACCTCACCTGTAATGTAGACCACTCACCTGACTATCTATAGACCTCGCCTGTAAAGTAGACCACGCACCTGATCCTCTATAGACCTCACCTGATTCTCTATAGACCTCACCTGATTCTCTATAGACCTCACCTGATTCTCTATAGACCTCACCTGATTCTCTATAGACCTCACCTGACTCTCTATAGACCTCACCTGTAATGTAGACTACTCACCTGATTCTCTATAGACCTCACCTGATTCTCTATAGACCTCACCTGTAATGTAGACCACTCACCTGATTCTCTATAGACCTCGCCTGTAATGTAGACTACTCACCTGATTCTCTATAGACCTCACCTGATTCTCTATAGACCTCACCTGATTCTCTATAGACCTCACCTGATTCTCTATAGACCTCACCTGATTCTCTATAGACCTCACCTGACTCTCTATAGACCTCACCTGTAATGTAGACTACTCACCTGATTCTCTATAGACCTCACCTGATTCTCTATAGACCTCACCTGTAATGTAGACCACTCACCTGATTCTCTATAGACCTCGCCTGTAATGTAGACTACTCACCTGATTCTCTATAGACCTCACCTGATTCTCTATAGACCTCACCTGTAATGTAGACTACTCACCTGATTCTCTATAGACCTCACCTGATTCTCTATAGACCTCACCTGACCACTCACCTCTCTATAGACCTCGCCTGTAAAGTAGACTACTCACCTGATTCTCTATAGACCTCACCTGATTCTCTATAGACCTCACCTGTAATGTAGACTACTCACCTGATTCACCTGATTCTCTATAGACCTCACCTGATTCTCTATAGACCTCACCTGATTCTCTATAGACCTCACCTGTAATGTAGACTACTCACCTGATTCTCTATAGACCTCACCTGATTCTCTATAGACCTCACCTGATTCTCTATAGACCTCACCTGATTCTCTACCTCACCTGATTCTCTATAGACCTCACCTGATTCTCTATAGACCTCACCTGTAATGTAAACCACTCACCTGACTCTCTATAGACCTCACCTGTAATGAGACTACTCACCTGATTCTCTATAGACCTCACCTGATTCTCTAGATTCTCTTTAGACCTCACCTGATTCTCTACCTCACCTGATTCTCTATAGACCTCACCTGACTCTCTATAGACCTCACCTGTAATGTAGACTACTCACCTGATTCTCTATAGACCTCACCTGATTCTCTATAGACCTCACCTGATTCTCTATAGACCTCACCTGATTCTCTATAGACCTCACCTGACTCTCTATAGACCTCACCTGTAATGTAGACTACTCACCTGATTCTCTATAGACCTCACCTGATTCTCTATAGACCTCACCTGTAATGTAGACCACTCACCTGACTATCTATAGACCTCGCCTGTAAAGTAGACCACGCACCTGATCCTCTATAGACCTCACCTGATTCTCTATAGACCTCACCTGATTCTCTATAGACCTCACCTGATTCTCTATAGACCTCACCTGATTCTCTATAGACCACGCACCTGATCCTCTATAGACCTCACCTGATTCTCTATAGACCTCACCTGATTCTCTATAGACCTCACCTGTAATGTAGACTACTCACCTGATTCTCTATAGACCTCACCTGATTCTCTATAGACCTCACCTGACTATCTATAGACCTCACCTGATTCTCTATAGACCTCACCTGATTCTCTATAGACCTCACCTGATTCTCTATAGACCTCACCTGTAATGTAGACCACTCACCTGATTCTCTATAGACCTCGCCTGTAATGTAGACTACTCACCTGATTCTCTATAGACCTCACCTGATTCTCTATAGACCTCACCTGTAATGTAGACTACTCACCTGATTCTCTATAGACCTCACCTGATTCTCTATAGACCTCACCTGATTCTCTATAGACCTCACCTGTAATGTAGACTACTCACCTGATTCTCTATAGACCTCACCTGATTCTCTATAGACCTCACCTGACTCTCTATAGACCTCACCTGACTCTCTATAGACCTCACCTGATTCTCTATAGACCACGCACCTGATCCTCTATAGACCTCACCTGATTCTCTATAGACCTCACCTGATTCTCTATAGACCTCACCTGTAATGTAGACTACTCACCTGATTCTCTATAGACCTCACCTGATTCTCTATAGACCTCACCTGACTATCTATAGACCTCACCTGATTCTCTATAGACCTCACCTGATTCTCTATAGACCTCACCTGATTCTCTATAGACCTCACCTGTAATGTAGACCACTCACCTGATTCTCTATAGACCTCGCCTGTAATGTAGACTACTCACCTGATTCTCTATAGACCTCACCTGATTCTCTATAGACCTCACCTGTAATGTAGACTACTCACCTGATTCTCTATAGACCTCACCTGATTCTCTATAGACCTCACCTGATTCTCTATAGACCTCACCTGTAATGTAGACTACTCACCTGATTCTCTATAGACCTCACCTGATTCTCTATAGACCTCACCTGACTCTCTATAGACCTCACCTGACTCTCTATAGACCTCACCTGATTCTCTATAGACCTCACCTGACTCTCTATAGACCTCACCTGATTCTCTATAGACCTCACCTGATTCTCTATAGACCTCACCTGATTCTCTATAGACCTCACCTGTAATGTAGACCACTCACCTGACTCTCTATAGACCTCACCTGTAATGTAGACTACTCACCTGATTCTCTATAGACCTCACCTGATTCTCTATAGACCTCACCTGATTCTCTATAGACCTCACCTGATTCTCTATAGACCTCACCTGATTCTCTATAGACCTCACCTGACTCTCTATAGACCTCACCTGTAATGTAGACTACTCACCTGATTCTCTAGACCTCACCTGATTCTCTATAGACCTCACCTGATTCTCTATAGACCTCACCTGATTCTCTATAGACTCACCTGATCTCTATAGACCTCACCTGACTCTCTATAGACCTCACCTGTAATGTAGACTACTCACGTGATTCTCTATAGACCTCACCTGATTCTCTAGACCTCACCTGATTCTCTATAGACCTCACCTGACTCTCTATAGACCTCACCTGTAATGTAGACTACTCACCTGATTCTCTATAGACCTCACCTGATTCTCTATAGACCTCACCTGTAATGTAGACCACTCACCTGACTATCTATAGACCTCGCCTGTAAAGTAGACCACGCACCTGATCCTCTATAGACCTCACCTGATTCTCTATAGACCTCACCTGATTCTCTAAAGACCTCACCTGATTCTCTATAGACCTCACCTGATTCTCTATAGACCACGCACCTGATCCTCTATAGACCTCACCTGATTCTCTATAGACCTCACCTGATTCTCTATAGACCTCACCTGTAATGTAGACTACTCACCCGATTCTCTATAGACCTCACCTGATTCTCTATAGACCTCACCTGACTATCTATAGACCTCACCTGATTCTCTATAGACCTCACCTGATTCTCTATAGACCTCACCTGATTCTCTATAGACCTCACCTGTAATGTAGACCACTCACCTGACTATCTATAGACCTCGCCTGTAAAGTAGACCACGCACCTGATCCTCTATAGACCTCACCTGATTCTCTATAGACCTCACCTGATTCTCTATAGACCTCACCTGATTCTCTATAGACCTCACCTGACTCTCTATAGACCTCACCTGTAATGTAGACTACTCACCTGATTCTCTATAGACCTCACCTGATTCTCTATAGACCTCACCTGATTCTCTATAGACCTCACCTGACTCTCTATAGACCTCACCTGTAATGTAGACTACTCACCTGATTCTCTATAGACCTCACCTGATTCTCTATAGACCTCACCTGATTCTCTATAGACCTCACCTGATTCTCTATAGACCTCACCTGATTCTCTATAGACCTCACCTGTCTCTCTATAGACCTCACCTGACTCTCTATAGACCTCACCTGTAATGTAGACTACTCACGTGATTCTCTATAGACCTCACCTGATTCTCTATAGACCTCACCTGATTCTCTATAGACCTCACCTGATTCTCTATAGACCTCACCTGACTCTCTATAGACCTCACCTGTAATGTAGACTACTCACCTGATTCTCTATAGACCTCACCTGATTCTCTATAGACCTCACCTGTAATGTAGACCACTCACCTGACTATCTATAGACCTCGCCTGTAAAGTAGACCACGCACCTGATCCTCTATAGACCTCACCTGATTCTCTATAGACCTCACCTGATTCTCTAAAGACCTCACCTGATTCTCTATAGACCTCACCTGATTCTCTATAGACCACGCACCTGATCCTCTATAGACCTCACCTGATTCTCTATAGACCTCACCTGATTCTCTATAGACCTCACCTGTAATGTAGACTACTCACCTGATTCTCTATAGACCTCACCTGATTCTCTATAGACCTCACCTGACTATCTATAGACCTCACCTGATTCTCTATAGACCTCACCTGATTCTCTATAGACCTCACCTGATTCTCTATAGACCTCACCTGTAATGTAGACCACTCAACTGACTATCTATAGACCTCGCCTGTAAAGTAGACCACGCACCTGATCCTCTATAGACCTCACCTGATTCTCTATAGACCTCACCTGATTCTCTATAGACCTCACCTGATTCTCTATAGACCTCACCTGATTCTCTATAGACCTCACCTGTAATGTAGACCACTCACCTGACTCTCTATAGACCTCACCTGTAATGTAGACTACTCACCTGATTCTCTATAGACCTCACCTGATTCTCTATAGACCTCACCTGTAATGTAGACCACTCACCTGACTCTCTATAGACCTCACCTGTAATGTAGACTACTCACCTGATTCTCTATAGACCTCACCTGATTCTCTATAGACCTCACCTATAATGTAGACTACTCACCTGATTCTCTATAGACCTCACCTGATTCTCTATAGACCTCACCTGATTCTCTATAGACCTCACCTGATTCTCTATAGACCTCACCTGACTCTCTATAGACCTCACCTGACTCTCTATAGACCTCACCTGTAATGTAGACTACTCACGTGATTCTCTATAGACCTCACCTGATTCTCTATAGACCTCACCTGATTCTCTATAGACCTCACCTGATTCTCTATAGACCTCACCTGACTCTCTATAGACCTCACCTGTAATGTAGACTACTCACCTGATTCTCTATAGACCTCACCTGATTCTCTATAGACCTCACCTGTAATGTAGACCACTCACCTGACTATCTATAGACCTCGCCTGTAAAGTAGACCACGCACCTGATCCTCTATAGACCTCACCTGATTCTCTATAGACCTCACCTGATTCTCTAAAGACCTCACCTGATTCTCTATAGACCTCACCTGATTCTCTATAGACCACGCACCTGATCCTCTATAGACCTCACCTGATTCTCTATAGACCTCACCTGATTCTCTATAGACCTCACCTGTAATGTAGACTACTCACCTGATTCTCTATAGACCTCACCTGATTCTCTATAGACCTCACCTGACTATCTATAGACCTCACGTGATTCTCTATAGACCTCACCTGATTCTCTATAGACCTCACCTGATTCTCTATAGACCTCACCTGTAATGTAGACCACTCAACTGACTATCTATAGACCTCGCCTGTAAAGTAGACCACGCACCTGATCCTCTATAGACCTCACCTGATTCTCTATAGACCTCACCTGATTCTCTATAGACCTCACCTGATTCTCTATAGACCTCACCTGATTCTCTATAGACCTCACCTGTAATGTAGACCACTCACCTGACTCTCTATAGACCTCACCTGTAATGTAGACTACTCACCTGATTCTCTATAGACCTCACCTGATTCTCTATAGACCTCACCTGTAATGTAGACCACTCACCTGACTCTCTATAGACCTCACCTGTAATGTAGACTACTCACCTGATTCTCTATAGACCTCACCTGATTCTCTATAGACCTCACCTGTAATGTAGACCACTCACCTGACTCTCTATAGACCTCACCTGTAAAGTAGACCACGCACCTGATCCTCTATAGACCTCACCTGATTCTCTATAGACCTCACCTGATTCTCTATAGACCTCACCTGATTCTCTATAGACCTCACCTGATTCTCTATAGACCACGCACCTGATCCTCTATAGACCTCACCTGATTCTCTATAGACCTCACCTGATTCGATATAGACCTCACCTGTAATGTAGACTACTCACCTGATTCTCTATAGACCTCACCTGATTCTCTATAGACCTCACCTGTAATGTAGACCACTCACCTGACTATCTATAGACCTCGCCTGTAAAGTAGACCACGCACCTGATCCTCTATAGACCTCACCTGACTCTCTATAGACCTCACCTGATTCTCTATAGACCTCACCTGTAATGTAGACCACTCACCTGACTCTCTATAGACCTCACCTGTAATGTAGACTACTCACCTGATTCTCTATAGACCTCACCTGATTCTCTATAGACCTCACCTGATTCTCTATAGACCTCACCTGATTCTCTATAGACCTCACCTGACTCTCTATAGACCTCACCTGACTCTCTATAGACCTCACCTGTAATGTAGACTACTCACCTGATTCTCTATAGACCTCACCTGATTCTCTATAGACCTCACCTGATTCTCTATAGACCTCACCTGACTCTCTATAGACCTCACCTGTAATGTAGACTACTCACCTGATTCTCTATAGACCTCACCTGATTCTCTATAGACCTCACCTGTAATGTAGACCACTCACCTGACTATCTATAGACCTCGCCTGTAAAGTAGACCACGCACCTGATCCTCTATAGACCTCACCTGATTCTCTATAGACCTCACCTGATTCTCTATAGACCTCACCTGATTCTCTATAGACCACGCACCTGATCCTCTATAGACCTCACCTGATTCTCAATAGACCTCACCTGATTCTCTATAGACCTCACCTGTAATGTAGACTACTCACCTGATTCTAAATAGACCTCACCTGATTCTCTATAGACCTCACCTGACTCTCTATAGACCTCACCTGATTCTCTATAGACCTCACCTGATTCTCTATAGACCTCGCCTGTAAAGTAGACCACGCACCTGATCCTCTATAGACCTCACCTGATTCTCTATAGACCTCACCTGATTCTCTATAGACCTCACCTGATTCTCTATAGACCTCACCTGATTCTCTATAGACCTCACCTGTAATGTAGACCACTCACCTGACTATCTATAGACCTCGCCTGTAAAGTAGACCACGCACCTGATCCTCTATAGACCTCACCTGATTCTCTATAGACCTCACCTGATTCTCTATAGACCACGCACCTGATCCTCTATAGACCTCACCTGATTCTCTATAGACCTCACCTGATTCAATATAGACCTCACCTGTAATGTAGACCACTCACCTGACTATCTATAGACCTCGCCTGTAAAGTAGACCACGCACCTGATCCTCTATAGACCTCACCTGATTCTCTATAGACCTCACCTGTAATGTAGACCACTCACCTGACTATCTATAGACCTCGCCTGTAAAGTAGACCACGCACCTGATCCTCTATAGACCTCACCTGATTCTCTATAGACCTCACCTGATTCTCTATAGACCTCACCTGATTCTCTATAGACCTCACCTGTAATGTAGACCACTCACCTGACTATCTATGGACCTCGCCTGTAAAGTAGACCAAGCACCTGATCCTCTATAGACCTCACCTGATTCTCTATAGACCTCACCTGAATCTCTATAGACCTCACCTGTAATGGAGACCACTCACCTGATTCCGTATAGACCTCACCTGATTCGATATAGACCTCACCTGTAATGTAGACTACTCACCTGATTCTCTATAGACCTCACCTGATTCTCTATAGACCTCACCTGATTCTCTATAGACCTCACCTGATTCTCTATAGACCTCACCTGATTCTCTATAGACCACGCACCTGATCCTCTATAGACCTCACCTGATTCTCTATAGACCTCACCTGATTCTCTATAGACCTCACCTGTAATGTAGACTACTCACCTGATTCTCTATAGACCTCACCTGATTCTCTATAGACCTCACCTGTAATGTAGACCACTCACCTGACTATCTATAGACCTCGCCTGTAAAGTAGACCACGCACCTGATCCTCTATAGACCTCACCTGACTCTCTATAGACCTCACCTGATTCTCTATAGACCTCACCTGTAATGTAGACCACTCACCTGACTCTCTATAGACCTCACCTGTAATGTAGACTACTCACCTGATTCTCTATAGACCTCACCTGATTCTCTATAGTCCTCACCTGATTCTCTATAGACCTCACCTGATTCTCTATAGACCTCACCTGATTCTCTATAGACCTCACCTGACTCTCTATAGACCTCACCTGTAATGTAGACTACTCACCTGATTCTCTATAGACCTCACCTGATTCTCTATAGACCTCACCTGATTCTCTATAGACCTCACCTGACTCTCTATAGACCTCACCTGTAATGTAGACTACTCACCTGATTCTCTATAGACCTCACCTGATTCTCTATAGACCTCACCTGTAATGTAGACCACTCACCTGACTATCTATAGACCTCGCCTGTAAAGTAGACCACGCACCTGATCCTCTATAGACCTCACCTGATTCTCTATAGACCTCACCTGATTCTCTATAGACCTCACCTGATTCTCTATAGACCACGCACCTGATCCTCTATAGACCTCACCTGATTCTCTATAGACCTCACCTGATTCTCTATAGACCTCACCTGTAATGTAGACTACTCACCTGATTCTAAATAGACCTCACCTGATTCTCTATAGACCTCACCTGACTCTCTATAGACCTCACCTGATTCTCTATAGACCTCACCTGATTCTCTATAGACCTCGCCTGTAAAGTAGACCACGCACCTGATCCTCTATAGACCTCACCTGATTCTCTATAGACCTCACCTGATTCTCTATAGACCTCACCTGATTCTCTATAGACCTCACCTGATTCTCTATAGACCTCACCTGTAATGTAGACCACTCACCTGACTATCTATAGACCTCGCCTGTAAAGTAGACCACGCACCTGATCCTCTATAGACCTCACCTGATTCTCTATAGACCTCACCTGATTCTCTATAGACCACGCACCTGATCCTCTATAGACCTCACCTGATTCTCTATAGACCTCACCTGATTCAATATAGACCTCACCTGTAATGTAGACCACTCACCTGACTATCTATAGACCTCGCCTGTAAAGTAGACCACGCACCTGATCCTCTATAGACCTCACCTGATTCTCTATAGACCTCACCTGTAATGTAGACCACTCACCTGACTATCTATAGACCTCGCCTGTAAAGTAGACCACGCACCTGATCCTCTATAGACCTCACCTGATTCTCTATAGACCTCACCTGATTCTCTATAGACCTCACCTGATTCTCTATAGACCTCACCTGTAATGTAGACCACTCACCTGACTATCTATGGACCTCGCCTGTAAAGTAGACCACGCACCTGATCCTCTATAGACCTCACCTGATTCTCTATAGACCTCACCTGAATCTCTATAGACCTCACCTGTAATGGAGACCACTCACCTGATTCCGTATAGACCTCACCTGATTCGATATAGACCTCACCTGTAATGTAGACTACTCACCTGATTCTCTATAGACCTCACCTGATTCTCTATAGACCTCACCTGACTCTCTATAGACCTCACCTGTAATATAGACCATTCACCTGACTCTCTATAGACCTCGCCTGTAATGTAGACCACGCACCTGATCCTCTATAGACCTCACCTGATTCTCTATAGACCTCACCTGATTCTCTATAGACCTCACCTGATTCTCTATAGACCTCACCTGTAATGTAGACTACTCACCTGATTCTCTATAGACCATTCACCTGATTCTCTGTAGACCTCACCTGATTCTCAATAGACCTGACCTTTAATGTAGACCACTCACCTGATTCTGTATAGACTCACCTGATCCTCTATAGACCTCACCTGATTCTCTATAGACCTCACCTGTAATGGAGACCACTCACCTGATTCCGTGTAGACCTCACCTGATTCTCAATAGACCTGACCTTTAATGTAGACCACTCACCTGATTCTATATAGACTCACCTGATCCTCTATAGACCTCACCTGATTCTCTATAGACCTCACCTGTAATGGAGACCACTCACCTGATTCCGTATAGACCTCACCTGATTCGATATAGACCTCACCTGTAATGTAGACTACTCACCTGATTCTCTATAGACCTCACCTGTAATGTAGACCACTCACCTGACTCTCTATAGATCTCGCCTGTAATGTAGACCACGCACCTGATCCTCTATAGACCTCACCTGATCCTCTATAGACCTCACCTGATTCTCTATAGACCTCACCTGTAATGGAGATCCACTCACCTGATTCCGTATAGACCTCACCTGATTCGATATAGACCTCACCTGTAATGTAGACCACTCACCTGACTCTCTATAGACCTCGCCTGTAATGTAGATGTAGACCACGCACCTGATCCTCTATAGACCTCACCTGATCCTCTATAGACCTCGCCTGATTCTCTATAGACCTTACCTGTAATGGAGACCACTCACCTGATTCCGTATAGACCTCACCTGATTCGATATAGACCTCACCTGTAATGTAGACCACTCATCTGATTCTATATAGACCTCACTTGATTCTCTGTAGACCTCACCTGATTCTCTGTAGACCTTACCTGATTCTCTATAGACCTCACCTGTAATGTAGACCAAACCCCCGATTCTGTGTAGACCTCACCTGATTCTGTGTAGACCTCACCTGATTCTGTGTAGACCTCACCTGTAATGTAGACCTCACCTGACTCTCTATAGACCTCACCTGATTCTCTATAGACCTCACCTGTAATGTAGACCACTCACCTGGTTCTCTATAGACCTCACCTAATTGTATTTATTTTACCTTTATTTAACCAGGCAAGTCAGTTAAGAACAAATTCTTACTTTCAATGACGGCCTGGGAACAGTGGGTTAACTGCCTGTTCAGGGGCAGAACGACAGATTTGTACCTTGTCAGCTCGGGGGTTTGAACTCGCAACCTTCCGGTTACTAGTCCAACGCTCTAACCACTAGGCTACACTGCCGCCCCAATTCTCTATAGACCACACCAGGTTCTCTATAGACCTCACCTGGTTCTCTATAGACCTCACCTGGTTCTCTATAGACCTCACCTGGTTCTATAGACTATATAGACCTCAC
>NW_027014714.1:0-12959 GCF_036934945.1 Oncorhynchus masou masou | reverse complement strand
TAATACATACACAGCACCACAGAGGGGGTGGGGGTGGGGGGTAGAAAAGGTAGAGAGGGAAGAACAAAAGGGAAATAGTAAAAGTTTAGTAAATAGGGGGATATGGAGAAGGGGAAACATGGATAGACAAAGGATAAAGCAGTAAAGGAAGAGGCAGATTAGGAGGGAGAATAAAGTGGTGTAAGGAAAGAGGAAGACAAGAGGATGACAAAGGAAGGGATGGGGGAGGAGAACAAGGGGATATGTCAAATCAACACAAAGTATGACAATACATATCATGTCCCTAAGGCAGAAATGTATTGAGCTAAAAGGTCTAAGGGGTTTTTAACTTTTCAATTCAATAATGAATACATTACATCTCATAAAACCATGCAAAAAATATTAATGGTCTCTTAACTCACTAGGGTGCTCAGTTAAAATCTTGCCACTTGAAAATCAAATGCAATATACTGTGTATCCAATTTGAAGCAACAAATTGTTCAAATTGTACAGGCAAATAGGTACAGACATTAGTGCCCAGTGTTAACGATGTCACAGGGGGGGATGGACAGGGACAGTTAATGTATGGCATTACAAAGCATTGCCATCCTGGGGTGAAACCGGAGTGAAAGGTCAAAGGTGAAAAGTTAAAGGTGAAAGAGTGACAAAGCCAAGAGGGAGAGCAAGAGTTGCTGGCCTTACGAACAGACAGACATGTTAATTCCAGGTCATTTCCTGTCTGTGGCTCCTTTTCATCCCCTTTACCTTGCTGGTTGTTTCTATTGTCTTTACCTGCTGTACTCCAACTACACATATAGTGGGGAGAACAAGTATTTGATACACTGCCAATTTTGCAGGTTTTCTTACTACAAAGCATGTAGAGGTCTGTCATTTTTATCATAGGTACACTTCAACTGTGAGAGATGGATTCTAAAACAAAAATCCAGAAAATCACATTGTATGGATTTCCTAAGTAATTAATTTGCATTTTATTACATGACATAAGTATTTGATTACCTACCAACCAGTAAAATTCCGGCTCTACAGACATGCTAGTTTTTCTTTAACTCTTGAAACTCTGGGCGCTATTTCATTTTGGATGAAAACGTTCCCGTTTTAAACAAGATATTTTGTCACAAAAAGATGCTCGACTATGCATATAATTGATAGCTTTGGAAAGAAAACACTCTGAATTTTCCAGAACTGCAAAGATATTGTCTGTGGGTGTCTGCAGCATTGTGACGTATTTGTAGGTATATCATTGGAAGATTGACCATAAGACTACATTTTCCAGGTGTCCGCCCGGTGTCCTCCGTCGAAATTGGTGCGTCATTTTCAGCTGCTGGTATTTTCCATGCGATTCTGAGGGGAAAGCAGGCTTCCTACGAACTGCATATCAATGAAGAGATATGTGAAAAAAAACACCTTGAGGATTGATTCTAAACAACGTTTGCCATGTTTCGGTTGATATTATGGAGTTAATTCGGAAAAAGTTTGACGTTTTGGTGACTGAATTTTCGGTTTGTTTCGTAGCCAAATGTGATGTACAAAACGGAGCGATTTCTCCTACACAAAGATTATTTCAGGAACAACTGGACATTTGCTATGTAATGGTGTAGTCTCCTCATTGAAAACATCCGAAGCTCTTCAAAGGTAAATGATTTTATTTATTTGGTTATCTGGTTTTTGTGAAAATGTTGCGTGCTAAATGCTACGCAAAATGCTAAGCTAGCTTGTAATACTCTTACAAAATTATTGATTTGCTATGGTTCAAAAGCATATTTTGAAAATCTGAGATGACAGTGTTGTTAAGAAAAGGCTAAGCTTGAGAGCAGGCGCATTATTTTCATTTTATTTGCGATTTTCAGAAATCGTTAACGTTGCGTTATGCTAATGAGCCTGAGGCTTTATTCACGATCCCGGTTCCGGGATGGGGATATCAAGATTAACCTACCCTCAAGGTGACTATCCATCTTAACTCCTTCTCCACATTTACTGTATTGGTCGAACACTGCAGAAGAGAACCTCCCCCAACAGTTTTTTTCTTCTCGTCAAGACGCCTGCTACATTAGGTTAACTAATATGGTGACAATGATGAAGGCTGTGTGGAAAACAGCCCATAATGGTATGAAGCTTTGGCTTGCCGCTTTGAGTGTTTTTTTACTGGTCACAGACAACTGTTGTGTTGTGCACAAGTCCACGCGAAGGGAAAATGCGAGAGGAGGAGAGCATGTAGATGATGAGAATTCTACAATGAGCAAAATGATGATGCTGTATGTGGCTGCTATGAAAGTCAACTGTGTGTGCGGGTGATCAGAGGTGTATTTATTCCGCAGATTCTGTTGGATTCTGCAAATGGAATGAAACGGGGTTGGGATCTACCAGAATTTGTCCAATATAAAATCTTATTATAAAAACTGTTTGGACTAATGATTACACCCCAGATCAGCTAGATACAGGCAAGAGTGTGCAAGGCAGTTTGAATGTGTCACTGTCTGTCACCTTGATTTCTCCAATTGTGTCTCTACCTGAGCACCTACATTATACATTTTCATTTGTAGGCTCGGTTGTAGCAACCTCGTGATGGATATGGGGCAAATTGAGTATCATGTAGTAGCCCAAACCTATTGATGTTACATTGAGGCTGGGTAAATGGAATATGAATGACAGTCAACCAATTTGTTGTAAAGAAATAGAGCAATGCTCATGACAAATAAAAGTGTCCTCTAATCTCAAACACCACCAACCGCCACTGGTCTATACATTCAACTGGTGGAAGATTGAACTCACCTCCAGTCTTTGTACCACTGGATTGTGGGAAACGGGGGTTCCTTTGACTTACAGTCCAGACTGATCTGGTTCAGCACTGCTGACACCTCTCGAGGGAAGCCTGTCCCTACGATGGTGGGGGGGGGACTAGAAAAATGGGAGAAGATTGTAGATTGTCAAGAAAAAAGAGTCAAAGGAGACAAAAATCTTCAACAGAGCATATGTGAATGAGGAAATAATTAACACTGTACAAAACCAGCAAGTACTACCCTCTACTACTCCCTACACAGTAGTGTAGTACTTAAGTTGAAAAAACTTGTACACTGCATACACCACAACTAAGCCCAAACAGAGATTGCATTTGAAAGTGACAATCACTTCATACTGCACCTTGATTACACTGAGACAATAACATAAGTCTGTTTTTTATTTGTGGGAATACTTGAAACAGATTTCCTAAATTAAACACATTGTTATTATCAAAAACGTTGGGGGGCAAATAAAATCGCTCACAGGGTGGTTTTGGCCCATAGACCGTTTATTGCTGACCCCTGCTCTACAGTGTGAGTCCAGCAGCCAGGACATGAGTATGTTAAAATAGAATCTCCCCACCACCTGTCAGTGCTGCCTCCACTCACCCAGAACATCCAGGAGGAAGTACTTCTCTGTACTTCCTGCAGTATTGACGGCTTTGCAGCTATAAATTCTTGCATCTGCCAGGGCAGCCTTCAATAACCTCAGTCTTCCCCCGCTGCAGGATCTGAACACCGTTACTGGGAAACACACACACACATACACACACAGTGGCAGGTAGCCTAAGTTCAACCCCCGAGCTGACAAGGTACAAATCTGTCATTCTGCCCCTGAACAGGCAGTTAACCCACTGTTCCTAGGCCGTCATTGAAAATAAGATTTTGTTCTTAACTGATTTGCCTAGTTAAATAAAGGTTAAAATAAACACAATACAAAAAAAAAATAGTAATCAAATCAGATTTACATGAATAAATATATGATATTGATATATTTAAAAACGTACTAATTTAAAATGTCTTGCTAACTATTGCTTTCTATCTGACAGCAGACAGAGAAACAAACTATACTTTAGATTTCACTTTATTACCGTATTAACATTATAGAACTATTATCATTTTCCCATCTGGAGGATATGAACTCTGTTGAAGGAAAAGAACCCTTACAGTCAAAGAACAACACTTAGCCTGCAGCCAATGTTAACTTAGGGATAGCTTCCGCTAGTGGGAAACTAAATTCGGTGAAATTGGAGTGGCGCAATTCAAATAAATATTCATAATATTAAACATTCATGAACATACAAGTATTATATATCATTTAGAAGCTTAAATTTTTGTTAATCTAACTGCGTTGTCCGATTTACAATAGGCTTTACGGCGAAAGCATACCACGCGATTGTCTGAGGACGGCACCCCACAACATATTTTTCAACCAGCACAGGCTTCATAAAATCACAAATAGCGATTAAATAAATCACTTACTCTTGAAGATCTTCCTCTGTTTGCAATCCCAAGGGTCCCAGCTACAACATGAATGGTCGTTTTTTTAGATAGAATCCTTCTTTATATCCCAAAAAAGTCAGTTTAGTTGGCGCCATCGATTTCAGTAATCCACTCGTTCAACATGCTGTCACGTTCTGACCTTTATTTCCTTTGTTTTGTCATTATTTAGTATGGTCAGGGCATGAGTTGGGGTGGGCAGTCTATGTTTGTTTTTCTATGATTTGGGTATTTCTATGTTTCGGCCTAGTATGGTTCTCAAGCAGAGGCAGGTGTCATTAGTTGTCTCTGATTGAGAATCATACTTAGGTAACCTGGGTTTCACTGTGTGTTTGTGGGTGATTGTTCCTGTCTCTGTGTTTGCACCAGATAGGGCTGTTTTTGGTTTTCACGTTTCTTGTTTTTGTTAGTCTGTTCATGTATAGTTTTCTTCATTAAATAACCATGAATAGAGACCACGCTGTGTTTTGGTCTGCCTCTCCTTCAAGTAAAGAAAACCATTACAGAATCACCCACCACAACAGGACCAAGTGGCGTGGTGACAGACAGCGGCAGCAGGAGCAGCGAAAAGAGGAATGGACATGGGAGGACGTTTTGGACGGCAAGAGTATGGACTATACTACTTGGGAGGAAATCGACAGGTGGGCGGTAGACCCAGGAAGAGTGCCGGAGCACGCCTGGGATTCGCTGGAGCAGAGCAAAGAGGGGTATAGGAGAATGGAGTTGGAGAGACAAGCACGGCGGCGCGGTAGGAAGCCCGAGAGTCAGCCCCAAAAATGTGTGGCGAAGCCAGGTAGAGACCTGCTCCAACTTCCTGTGCTTACCGGGGCGAGAGAGACCAGGCAGGCACCGTGCTATGCGATGGAGCGCATGGTGTCCCGGTGCGGGTGCATAGCCCGGTGCGGTACATACCAGCTCCGCGTATCAGCCGGGCTAGAGGAGCTATTCCACCTCGCCGCACTGGCAGGGCGACCGGGAGCATTCAACTGGGTAAGGTTGAGCAGGCTCGGTGCTCAAGAGCTCCAGTGCGCCTGCACGGTCCGGTCTATCCAGTACCACCTCCACGCACCAGCCTTCCGGTGGCATCCCCCCGCACCAGACTGTCTCTCCGTCTCATCCCTACAGGTGCTCCCGCCTGTCCAGTGCTGCCGGAGCCTTCCTCCTCTCCAGCGCTGCCCGGAGTCTCCCGCCTCTCCAGCGCTGCTAGAGCCTTCCTCCTCTCCAGCGCTGCCGGAGTCTCCCGCCTGTTCGGCGCTGCCAGAGCTCCCGCCCCTCATTCCAGAGGCGCCAGAGCTACTCAGACCAGCGCTGCCAGAGCCTTCCTCTCCAGCGTTGCCGGAGCTTCCCATCTGCCCAGCGCCATCAGCGCCGCAAGTGCCGCCAGTCTGCAAGGAGCCGCCAGTGCCGCCAGTCTGCAAGGAGCCGCCAGTGCCGCCAGTCTGCAAGGAGCCGCCAGTGCCGCCAGTCTGCAAGGAGCCGCCAGTGCCGCCAGTCTGCAAGGAGCCGCCAGTGCCGCCCGGACTGCAAGGAGCCGCCAGTGCCGCCAGTCAGCCAGGGGCCGCCAGTGCCGCCAGTCAGCCAGGGGCCATCAGTGCCGCCAGTCAGCCAGGGGCTGCCAGAGCGCCTCAGCCCAGAGCCCCTGCCCCTCTGTCCCGAGCTTCCGCCCCTCTGTCCCGAGCTTCCGCCCCTCTGTCCAGGGCTTCCGCCCCTCTGTCCCGAGCTTCCGCCCCTCTGTCCCGAGCTGCCCCTCTGTCCCGAGCTGCCCCTCTGTCCTGAGCTGCCCCTCAGTCCAGTGGGGTCATTTGAAGTAGGGTCACTGGTTAGGAGGCCACGGAAGAGCGGACAAGAAGCGGACTAAGACGTTGGTGGGGTCTGCGTCCTGCGCCAGAGCCGCCCATCGTCAGACAGACGCCCACCCAGACCCTCCCCTATGGGTTAAGGCCTTGCGGCCGGGAGTCCACACCTTGGGGGGGAGCACTGTCATGCTCTGACCCTTATTTCCTTTGTTTGTCATTATCTAGTGCGACTAGGCGGAGTTGGGGTGGGCAGTCTATGTTTGTTTTTCTAAGTGATTTGGGTATTTCTGCAGTTTCGGGCCGTGGTATGGTTCTCAATCAGAGGCAGGTGTCATTAGTTGTCTCTGATTGAAAATCATACTAGGTGGCCTGGGTTTCCACTGTGTGTTTGTGGGTGATTGTTCCTGTCTCTGTGTTTGCACCAGAGAGGGCTGTTTTAGGTTTTCATGTTTCTTGTTTTTTGTTAGTCTGTTCATGTATAGTTTTCTTCATTAACCTGTTGCGACGAGCAATCCCGTATCCGGGAGCGTAATTATAGCCTCAAGCTCATTACCATAACGCAACGTTAACTATTCACGAAAATCGCAAATTAAATGAAATAAATATATTGGCTCACAAGCTTAGCCTTTTGTTAACAACACTGTCATCTCAGATTTTCAAAAAATGCTTTTCAACCATAGCTACACAAGCATTTGAGTAAGAGTATTGATAGCTAGCATAGCATTAAGCCTAGCATTCAGCAGGCAACATTTTCACAAAAACAAGAAAAGCATTCAAATAAAATGATTTACCTTTGAAGAACTTCGGATGTTTTCAATAAGGAGACTCTCAGTTAGATAGCAAATGTTCAGTGTTTCCAAAAAGATTATTTGTGTAGGAGAAATCGCTCCATTTTGTTCATCACGTTAGGCTAAGAAAAAAAAGAAAAAATTCAGTCATTACAATGCGAACCTTTTTCCAAATTAACTAAATAATATCGACAGAAACATGGCAAACGTTGTTTAGAATCAATCCTCAAGGTGTTTTTCACATATCTTTCGATGATAAATCATTTGGGACAGACCTGAGTCCAATCGAGAATCTGTGGAAAGAACTGAAAACTGCTGTTCACAAATGCTCTCCATCCAACCTCACTGAGCTCGAGCTGTTTTGCAAGGAGGAATGGGAAAAAATGTCAGTCTCTCGATGTGCAAAACTGATAGAGACATACCCCAAAGCGACTTACAGCTGTAATCGCAGCAAAAGGTGGCGCTACAAAGTATTAACTTAAGGTGGCTGAATAATTTTGCACGCCCAATTTTTCAGTTTTTGATTTGTTAATAAAGTTTGAAATATCCAATAAATGTCGTTCCACTTCATGATTGTGTCCCACTTGTTGTTGATTCTTCACAAAAAAATACAGTTTTATATCTTTATGTTTGAACTCTGAAATGTGCAAAAGGTCGCAAAGTTCAAGGGGCTGAATACTTTCGCAAGGCACTGTATATGCATATTCTGGCTTCTGGGCCTGGAGTAACAGGCAGTTTACTTTGGGCACGCTGGGGTCAGGCTGAAATTCAAGAAACTAGACCCTATTCCTAAGAAGTTATTTAAGTGAAATATATTATATTGGTTATGTAATGTAGGTTTATGCTCCTATATTAAAACATCATCATTAGTGATGTTATTACATCTCTGCTTCTGAAGCATCATTCAATATTTCCTTGTTGCTGTTTTTATTCCACACACACACACACACATGCACACACACGTGCACACAGACACAGACACACGTACCGACACACACTTCAATCTGAAAATAATCCACATCAAGATGGCTTTATGAGCTGTGTTTGAGATGTACAGCTGTTTTGTTGGAGCGTAAGTAGCCTATGATCAGAGCTCTGTCAGATTTTTTGGGTTATTTCATTCATGGAGGAAAAGCAGCCTTTCCTTTCATCCTTACCTCTGGTTATATTTAAGTATTGTTAACCCATGATGCTATCCATGAAATGTTGATCTTATCCAGTAAGTTCCTAAAATACCAATCTGGACCTCAAGGCCAGTTCCTCTGCTTTTTCATTCTTCACTTCTAATCAGGAAATTATTTAGACCTGGGCACAAGGTGCGTGCAATTAATGATCAGGTAGAACAGCAAACCAGCAGTACTCTGGGCCTCGTAGGGTAAGATTTGAATAGCCCTGCTCTTAGTAATGGATGTATTTGATGATTAAGGTCTGTTATCATATTCACAATATCGTAACAAGCATAGAACAATAACAAACTACAAGGATGATTGATTAGTTATTAATAATCTATTTAGGAAACAATCTATTATGTGTCAAAATCAATGTGCATTGCATATGTTTTATCCTATCCTCCATCACTACAGCAGCTGTGTAATAAGAGTTCATCCAAAGATTGTCCATTATTTTGACAAGATAGTCGATTGATGACCGCTCTAACAATGGAATTACATGTCCTTAAAGACGGAAAGCAGACGGGAGGCGCAACCAGGTGGAACCATTATAGCCAATGAGAGGGGAAAAACACATGTGAACAACAGGTCATAGGGATAGATATAGGACTCATTTTGTATCTGTGCAATTATAGCATAGAGCATGGAGGTCAAAGGGGAAAGGTCAGGTCTGCCATGTTACACTACGCTTTTCTTCACCAGTACTACCATATGACACAGTGCTACCACATGACACAGTAAAGTGCTAGTATGACCATATAATATTATAATTCAGTTCTACTATTGATTCAGAACTACCACCACAGTAGTATTATTCAAGGATTCCATGCTAGGCTAGCTGTCCATTCTATAAGGGTGACTGAAACTAATATTATTGGTTGACAGATGTCACTTATCTGCCTGGTGGGTGCCATTGTGATTGGATGCCTGTATAGAGCAAAGTTGGTTCTCACCTTTGGCAGGGCAGGGGAAGGCAATGCACTGGTTGGCCACTCTCTAATGGTGGGGCTGTTGAAGGGGGCTCCAGCACCTCCACCACAGGGGGAACTGAAGACGGACACAGAGAAGGACACTAACATTAAATCAATGATAAGAAGAACAGTACATGGGCACAACCTAAACCTTTATCAAACTTGTTAGTAAAGAGTTTGGATGCAGTTTGGCAAAACCATGTCCTCACTTTAACTTCTAAATTTCCAGTGAGGTTTTTTTCAGGTTTATAAGACATTCAGTGACTCACCTTGCTCCTGCAGCTGTACATTGGCCTGGTCTCGTCCAGCAATGTTAGTGACCACACAGGTGTAGTTTCCCTCGTCACTCAGCCCCACCTGACCTAAGGTCAGAGAGCCATTGGTGGAGATCCTGTACTGTGCCCCGTCCAACCCCAGGGCGGTGCCATCCTTCAACCAGGCCAGAGAGGGCTGTGCCCCGTCCACCACCTGCACCTTCATCACCCGAAGCTCCACCTGGATACTGGGGGGCACTGGAGAGAGGGAGAGGAGAGAACAAGGAAAACAAATGACTGAGGTATTTCATTTCATTTCAGCTGTGAGGGGAACGGCACCGCAGTCAGGCTCTGATCAGGCCCTACACCCAAACAAGGGCACTGCATTCATCCACCTCTGGCCTGCTCGCCTCCCTACCACTGAGGATACAGTTCCCGCTCAGCATCAAAACTGTTCGCTGCTCTGGTCCCCCAATGGTGGAACAAACTCCTCACGACGCCAGGACAGCGGAGTCAATCACCACCTTCCGGAGACACCTGAAACCCCACCTCTTTATACCTAGGATAGGATAAAGTAATCCTTCTCACCCCCCCCCTTAAATGATTTAGATGCACTATTGTAAAGTGGCTGTTCCACTGGATGTCATAAGGTGAATTCACCAATTTGTAAGTCGCTCTGGATAGTCTGCCAAATGACTTAAATGTAAATGTAAATGTCATTGGGCAATTCTTTTTAACAATTCATCATAAAGGCTCCCGAGTGGCGCAGCGGTCTAAGGCACTTTTATTTCAATTTTATTTAAACTTTATTTAACCAGGTAGTTCAGTTGAGAACAAGTTCTCATTTACAACTGTGACCTGGCCAAGATAAAGCAAAGCAGTGCGACACAAACAACAGAGTTACACATGGGATAAACAAACGATGTGATGTTTTTATAAGAACACTTCTGAGAGTGGGGGGGAGGGAGGAGAGAGAGAGAGAGAGAGAGAGAGAGAGAGAGAAGAGAGAGAGAGAGAGAACAGGTCTATGTTACAGGTTTATGAACAGGTCTAGTTAAAGACTGAATCTGCAGTAAGGAAAATAGAGCCACTGTCCACCCCACAGGCTCCGTATGTGCTCTGTGTGAATGTTTGCTCCCCCTATTCTGATTTGCTTCAGTTGCATACAGTGGTTCTGGATAAGAGCGTCTGCTAAATGACTTAAATGTAATGTAAATGTAAAAGTTGTGAGCTTGCACTGAGGTCCCAGCGTCACGGCTTCATTGCTCCAGACCACCACAAGGGGGAATTAGAGCACTCATTATGCATTTGGGTGCCAAGGTTTTTATATGACCAATCATATCGAGTGGTTCCAATGACAAATTTTGACACGAGCCACCATTGCCTTGTGGCGTTCTTCAAGAAAATGGCTGACAAAACATGATGGTGGAACCAGATGTAAGTTGTTAACGTTATAACGAGTCAAGCAAACAGGAATATGTTAGTTATTAATGTAGAGACAAATGTTTGTGCATATTCTTTAGTCATCAAGTTCGTTTACGAAAATCGCTACTTAGCAAGTTATCTGACTAGCTAACATTAGCCAGCTAGCTAGTGTTAGTAGAATGAATTTGTAATTTGTGTTGTTGAATGTTTTAGGGTCTCCTGAGTAAACCAGAAAACCAGGCTGTCGTCTTGTGAAACAGTGGATGTAAAGAATCTAGCTAGCTAAAGCATTTACTGCAAATTGAATGTACAATTGTGTAAGCTTGCCTTGCAATGCCGCTGAAGTAACAAAGCTAGCTAACTATTTACTTGCTTACTGTGCAGTGGAGGATAAAAATAACCGTATGCCTATGGATGTGTAGCTAGCTACAGTATGTAGCAGATCTGTGTATGGACCCTAAAATGTTAGGTTCTGAACTAATATTCAAACCAATCTATGAACCACAGCTATCATAGTTGTATATACTTCAAGTCTGAATGGCATTAATAAAGCCTATGGCTAGAGTAGAATATAATAACTTTATAGTGCCAAGAATGCAAGGCCTATATACACATGCACTGTAGTTATTACTAGGCATGAGATTCCCACATTGTAGCATGTACATTGAATATATTCACTGATCATGTACTCTTCCTTGGCAAATAAAGGTGCGGTTCAGGTTTGAATCTCTGAGATATTATTTTTCAGTCAAATCAAATGCCATAATTTGAATGATGCTGTGTCTGCATGTACAGTTAAAGTCGGAAGTTTACATACACTTAGGTTGGAGTCATTAAAACTTGTTTTACAACCAACTATTTACTTGCTTACTCCGCAAATTTCTTGTTAACAAACAATAGTTTTGGCAAGTTGGTTAGGACATCTACTTTGTGCATGACACAAGTAATTTTTCCAACAATTGTTTGCAGACAGATTATTTCGCTGTATCACAATTCCAGTGGGTCAGAAGTTTACATACAATAAGTTGACTGTGCCTTTAGACAGCTTGGAAAATTCAGAAAAATATGTCATGGCATTAGAAGCTTCTGATGGGCTAATTGACATCTTTGGGTCAATGGGAGGTGTACCTGTGGATGTATTTCAAGGTCTACCTTCAAACTCAGTGCCTCTTTGCTTGACATCATGGGAAAAATCAAAGAAATCAGCCATGACCTCAGGAAAACAAATGTCAACCTCCACAAGTCTGGTTCATCCTTGGGAGCAATTTCCAAACGCCTGAATGTACCATGTTCATCTGTACAAACAATAGTGCACAAGTATAAATACCATGGGACCACGCAGCCATCATACCGCTCAGGAAGGAGACTGTACTTTGGTGCAGAAAGTGCAAATCAATCCCAGAACAACAGCAAAGGACCCTGTGAAGATGCTGGAGGAAACAGGTACAAAGTATCTATGTCCACAGTAAAACGAGTCCTATATTGACATAACCTGACAGGCCGCTCAGCAAGGGAGAAGCCACTGCTCAAAACCTCCATAAAAAAGCACATGGGGAGAAAGATCATACTCTTTGGAGAAATATTCTCTGGTCTGATGAAACAATAATAGAACTGTTTGGCCATAATGACCATCATTATGTTTGGAGGAAAAAGGGGGAAGCTTGCAAGCCAAAGAACACCATCCCAACCGTGAAGCACGGGGGTGGCAGCATCATGTTGTGGGGGTGCTTTGCTGCAGGAGGGACTGGTGCACTTAACAAAATCGATGGCATCATGAAGACGGAAAATTATGTGGATATATTGAAACAACATCTCAAGACATCAGTCAAGAAGTTAAAGCTTAGTTGCAAATGGGGCTTCCAAATGGACAATGACCCCAAGCATACTTCCAAAGTTGTGGCAAAGGACAACAAAGTCAAGGTATTGGAGTGACCATCACAAAGCTCTATCCTCAATCCCATAGAAAATGTGGCATAACTGAAAAAGTGTTCAAGCAGCAAGGAGGCCACAAACCTGACTTGCTACACCAGCTCTGTCAGGAGGAATGGGGCTGCACCACCCAACTTATTGTGGGAAGCTTGTGGAAGGTTAAACAATTTAAAGGCAATGTTACCATATACTAATTTAGTGTATGTAATCCCCTGACCCACTGGGAGTGTGATGAAATAAATCATCTTCTACTATTATTCTGACATTTCACATCTTAAAATAAAGTGGGTGATCCTAACTATCCTAAACAGGGAATTTTTACTCTGATTAAATGTCAGGAGTTGAGAAAA
>NW_027014713.1:0-12962 GCF_036934945.1 Oncorhynchus masou masou | reverse complement strand
TTCACTCCAAACCACTCTACCTCTCAGACATCATCCCATTAGGATGAGGTCATTTCCTTTGGTCAAAGAGCATTAGGTCTACCTTTAACATGTTGAAGAAGCATGGACTGTGTGAGCTTTTGGTGTTTTACCATCATATGCTTTCCTACCTCAGCATGAACACGAAGCAAAGAAACATAAAACTATTTGTCAGTAATGTTATTAAATATGGCATGAACATCCATAATTTAGTAGTTTCTACTTGACTTGAAGGAGAGGTGGACCAAAATGCAACTGCAGGCTCAAGCACCACAAACACACAGTGAAACCCAGGCTAACTAAGTATGATTCTCAGAGACATCTGACACCTGCCTCTGATTAGAGCCATACTCGGCAGAAGCTATAAAAATCCCAAAATCATAGAAAACAAACATAGACTGCACACCCCAACTCACGCCTGACCATACTAAATAATGACAAAACAAAGGAAACAAAGGTCAGAATGTGACAGTTAATTTACAGAATGGACTGATAATAGAATGGACTGATAATTAAAAACAGAATGGACTGATAATTAACAGAAGGGAATGGACTGATAATTAACAGAATGGACTGATAATTAACAGAATGGACTGATAACAGAATGGACTGATAACAGAATGGACTGAACAGAATGGACTGATAACAGAATGGACTGATAATTAACAGAATGGACTGATAATTAACAGAATGGACTGATAATTAACAGAATGGACTGATAATTAACAGAATGGACTGATAATTAACAGAATGGACTGATAACAGAATGGACTGATAATTAACAGAATGGACTGATAATTAACAGAATGGACTGATAACAGAATGGACTGATAATTAACAGAATGGACTGATAATTAACAGAATGGACTGATAATTAACAGAATGGACTGATAATTAACAGAATGGACTGATAACAGAATGGACTGATAATTAACAGAATGGACTGATAATTAACAGAATGGACTGATAATTAACAGAATGGACTGATAATTAACAGAATGGACTGATAATTTGCAATGGACTGATAACAGAATGGATTAACAGAATGGACTGATAATTAACAGAGTGGACTGATAATTAACAGAATGGACTGATAACAGAATGGACTGATAATTAACAGAATGGACTGATAATTAACAGAATGAACTGATAATTAACAAAATGGACTGATAATTAACAAGAATGGACTGATAACAAATGGACTGATAATTAACAGAATGGACTGATAATTAACAGGAATGGACCTGATAATTAACAGAATGGACTGATAATTTACAGAATGGACTGATAATTAACAGAATGGACTGATAATTAACAGAATGGACTGATAATTAACAGAATGGACTGATAATTTACAGAATGGACTGATAATTAACAGAATGGACTGATAATTAACAGAATGGACTGATAATTAACAGAATGGACTGATAACAAGTGGACTGATAATTAACAGAATGGACTGATAATTAACAAGAATGGACTGATAATTAACAGAATGGACTGATAATTAACAGAATGGACTGATAATTTACAGAATGGACTGATAATTAACAGAATGGACTGATAATTAACGAAGTGGACTGATAATTAACAGAATGGACTGATAATTAACAGAATGGACTGATAATTAGAATGGACTGATAACAGAATGGACTGATAACAGAATGGACTGATAATTAGCGGAATGGACTGATAATTAACAGAATGGACTGATAACGGAATGGACTGATAACGGAATGGACTGATAATTAACGGAATGGACTGATAATAGAATGGACTGATAATTAACAGAATGGACTGATAATTAACGGAATGGACTGATAATTAAATGGAATGGACTGATAACAGAACGGACTGATAATTAACGGAATGGACTGATAATTAACAGAATGGACTGATAACAGAATGGACTGATAATGGAATGGACTGATAACAGAATGGACTGATAATTAGCGGAATGGACTGATAATTAACAGAATGGACTGATAACAGAATGGACTGATAATGGAATTGACTGATACACAGAATGGACTGATAATTAACAGAATGGACTGATACTAACAGAATGCAATGATAATTAATAGAATGACTGATAACAGAATGGACTGATAACGGAATGGACTGATAATATGAATGGACTGATAATTAACAGAATGGACTGATAATTAACAGAATGACCAATAATTAACGAATGGACTGGACTGATAATTAACAGGACTGATAACAGAATGGACTGATAAGAATTATAATTAACAGAATGGACTGATAACAGAATGGACTGATAATTAACAGAATGGACTGATAACAGAATGGACTGATAATTAACAGAATGGACTGATAACAGAATGGACTGATAATGAGAATCTCCATCAAGGTGTTCTAGAATTCCATCCACTAAAGCCCTTCTGAACGACGACCACCACAACACACACACGCTTTCCTATTTCCCACTAATGCTACGATGCAGTGTATTGATATATATTAATTCCTTTGTGTGGGTTTTTATAGGCACTTGTAATGCTGATGGATGAATTGCAGCCCAGGGTAGAGGGTAGAGGGTAGAGGTAGGTGGTAGAGGGTAGAGGGTAGGTAGTAGAGGATGGAGGGTAGGTGGTAGAGGGTAGAGGGTAGAGAGTAGAGGGTTAGATGGTAGATCCCTTTCATGAAAAAAACATGTACATTTCACGTGATCACATGTGAAGTGTTCCAAAAACACACGTTTTCAAGTGATCACTTGACATTAATGTTATAACGTGACAAAGTGTAAAGCGATACGAAACTTCACATCTGAAAATGTAATCACGTGACGTGTTTACAAAATCATGTGATTTTTCCACATGTGAAATCATGTGGTTGTTTGGCAAAGTACAGGCTGCCAGTAAATATTGACACCCTATTCCCTACTTAGTGCAGATGCCCTAGTCAAAAGCAGTGTACTAAATGGGAATAGGGTGCCATTTGGTGCACTGTATCCATGATAACCATCAACTTGGGACCCTACTCAATCAGATCTGCTTTAAAGGTTGTTAGAGCAGGTGTGAACTGTGTGTTAGAGCTGTCACATCCACATAGTGTCACATGCTGACCTTAGTTCCTTTTTTATGTCTCTATTTTGGCTTGGTCAGGGCGTGAGTTGGGGTGGGCATTCTTTGTTTGTCATTCTAGGTTTTGTTCTGTGTGTTGTATTTCTATGTGTTTGGCATGGTATGGTTCCCAATCAGAGGCAGCTGTCAATCGTTGTCTCTGATTGAGAACCATACTTAGGTAGCCTGTTCCCACCTGTGTTTGTGGGTAGTTGCTTTCTGTTTTGTATATTGCACATTGCAGAACTGTTCGTTTGTTGTTTTTGTTGAAGTGTTCGTATTTATTAAACGTATTATGAATACTTACCACGCTGCACCTTGGTCCTCTTCTCCTTCTCCTGACGACATTCATTACACATAGAGGTTGTTAGAACAGGTGGAACTGTATTTTAGAGCTGTCACATCCACAAGTGTCTTCTCGCATTATACCTAAATCGTTGCCCTCGGCTGCATGGAGTCACAATCAGAGAAATCTCATGCAGTCTTGTTTTTCAAGTTTAAACACTCGAATGTGAGATGTAATCTACACCTCGATTAAGCTTGTTAGAAATAATAATTATTTTTTATTAATAATTTTCAATTTGAGCGTTATTATTTCTATATTGCCTACTCTTTGTTGTTGTGAACTTCTGAGGGAGTGGGACGGCTTTGGCTTAGTAAATATGATTTTAAAAAGAAGTTGCTCAGCGATTTGCTCCCAAAGCAGTTCCACGACTGACACCACATAGATAAAAACAAAGTCAAATCAAATTTTATTTGTCACATACACATGGTTAGCAGATGTTAATGCGAGTGTAGCTAAATGCTTGTGCTTCTAGTTCCAACTTTTGCAGTAATATCTAACAAGTAATCTAACAATTTCACAACAACTACCTTATACACACAAGTGTAAAGGAATGAATGACTCTGTGGTTGTTTGTTATCGCTGGTTTTAACGCTTGATTTCCATT
Source organism: Oncorhynchus masou masou (assembly GCF_036934945.1). Lineage (NCBI taxonomy): Eukaryota > Metazoa > Chordata > Actinopteri > Salmoniformes > Salmonidae > Oncorhynchus > Oncorhynchus masou. Next base: position 8,911 of record NW_027014713.1, on the reverse strand, counting down.
GAATTAAGGCCTTTAGTGTCACAGCACACTCACTCTTTGTTAATGACACCGTCTAAAAACTTCTGCAAATTAAATGAATTTAAAGCATCAAATGTTTAGTGCACTTTTAGTACACAGTAGCTCTAATGATTTGCCCTGGCATTTACCCAAACCTTTTTCAGACTAGATTTACAATCTCTAGATTATAGTCCGGTATTCAATCCAATGAACACTATAGAGCAACTCTCTATAACATTTTTTTAAAAGGTAATTTACACTTTAGCCGACTGCTCAGCGTTTACCATAAATGCAATCTCTGTGAACGTCAGGTGGGAAAAAGCCATTAAAAGGAGCTTCGTTGGCTGTTTAGTATGCTGCTCTAAAGGGCTCTTAAGGCTGTTCCTTAGGAAAACCCTTGGTGTATTGGACTTGATAGACTACAATGAGCACATTATGGAACAAAGGTTTATTTTATTTGAAGACGTTTACAAGGCTTTGGATACAGTTGAACATTATTTTATTTTTGAAATTTTTTATTTTTTTTTATTTTTTTTTTGTGGGGGTTGTTCAATATTTGTAATTAAAACACTTCACAGTAACAGTAACAGCCCTGTTAAATTATCCCACGGAACTTCCACAGAGATTCGACATTAGACTGAATTAAACAAGGCTGCCCAAGGTCTACTTTCTTATTTTTATTATTTTTTTTGACACTTGCTGAAACATGACATTTCAAATCAATAAGGATTGTTTTTTAGAGGTGTAATGACACCTCAACAAGGATAGTTTTAGAGGTGTAATGACACCCCAATAAGGATAGTTTTAGAGGTGTAATGACACCTCAACAAGGATAGTTTTAGAGGTGTAATGACACCCCAATAAGGATAGTTTTAGAGGTGTAATGACACCTCAATAAGGATAGTTTTAGAGGTGTAATGACACCTCAACAAGGATAGTTTTAGAGGTGTAATGACACCCCAATAAGGATAGTTTTAGAGGTGTAATGACACCTCAACAAGGATAGTTTTAGAGGTGTAATGACACCTGGATAGTTTTAGAGGTGTAATGACACCAACAAGGATAGTTTTAGAGGTGTAATGACACCTCAACAAGGATAGTTTTAGAGGTGTAATGACACCCCAATAAGGATTGTTTTAGAGGTGTAATGACACCCCAATAAGGATAGTTTTAGAGGTGTAATGACACCTTGATAATGATAGTTTTAGAGGTGTAATGACACCTTGATAATGATAGTTTTAGAGGTGTAATGACACCTCAATAAGGATAGTTTTAGAGGTGTAATGACACCTCAACAAGGATAGTTTTAGAGGTGTAATGACACCCCAATAAGGATAGTTTTAGAGGTGTAATGACACCTCAATAAGGATAGTTTTAGAGGTGTAATGACACCTCAATAAGGATAGTTTTAGAGGTGTAATGACACCTCAACAAGGATAGTTTTAGATGTGTAATGACACCTCAACAAGGATAGTTTTAGAGGTGTAATGACACCTCAATAAGGATTGTTTTAGAGGTGTAATGACACCCCAATAAGGATAGTTTTAGAGGTGTAATGACACCTTGATAATGATAGTTTTAGAGGTGTAATGACACCTCCAACAAGGATAGTTTTAGATGTGTAATGACACCTCAACAAGGATAGTTTTAGAGGTGTAATGACACCTCAATAAGGATTGTTTTAGAGGTGTAATGACACCCCAATAAGGATAGTTTTAGAGGTGTAATGACACCTTGATAATGATAGTTTTAGAGGTGTAATGACACCTTGATAAGGATAGTTTTAGAGGTTTAATGACACCCCAATAAGGATAGTTTTAGAGGTGTAATGACACCCCAATAAGGATAGTTTTAGAGGTGTAATGACACCTCGATAAGGATAGTTTTAGAGGTGTAATGACACCTCAATAAGGATAGTTTTAGAGGTGTAATGACACCCCAATAAGGATAGTTTTAGAGGTGTAATGACACCCCAATAAGGATAGTTTTAGGGGTTTTGTCAGATATGCGTAAATGGCTATACGGGAGTCTGGCGCAGGAGAGCAGATACTGGGTAGCAAACGGAGCCTTTTATTTAGGCAAAGTAAACTGACACGGTACAACGAACACGAAATACATGACGGGTTGACATAACCCAGTGCAACCAGTCTAAGGTGTGCATACATCACACAATAAACAACCAGTCTAAGGTGTGCATACATCAAACAATAAACAACCAGTCTAAGGTGCATACATCAGACAATAAACAACCAGTCTAAGGTGTGCATACATCAAACAATAAACAACCAGTCTAAGGTGTGCATACATCAAACAATAAACAACCAGTCTAAGGTGTGCATACATCACACAATAAACAACCAGTCTAAGGTGTGCATACATCAGACAATAAACAATCAGTCTAAGGTGTGCATACATCACACAATCAACAACCAGTCTAAGGTGTGCATACATCAGACAATCAACAACCAGTCTAAGGTGTGCATACATCAAACAATAAACAACCAGTCTAAGGTGTGCATACATCACACAATAAACAACCAGTCTAAGGTGTGCATACATCAGACAATAAACAACCAGTCTAAGGTGTGCATACATCAGATAATAAACACTCCCACACAAAAACATGGGGGGAACAGAGGGTGAAATACACAACAAGTGATTGAGGGGATTGAAACCAGGTGTGAGGAAAACAAGACAAAACAAATGAAAAAGGAAAAGTGGATTGATGATGGCTAGAAGACCGCGACGCGACACGCCGAGCGCGCCCGAACAAGGAGTGAACACTTCATATCAATGAGGATAGTTTTAGGGGTGTTACGACACTTCATATCAATGAGGATAGTTTTAGGGGTGTTATGACACTTCATATCAATAAGGATAGTTTTAGGGGTGTTATGACACTTCATATCAATAAGGATAGTTTTAGGGGTGTTATGGCACTTCATATCAATGAGGATAGTTGTAGGGGTGTTACGACACTTCATATCAATGAGGATAGTTTTAGGGGTGTTATGGCACTTCATATCAATAAGGATAGTTTTAGGGTGTTATGACACTTCATATCAATAAGGAAAGTTTTAGGGGTGTTATGGCACTTCATATCAGTAAGGATAGTTTTAGGGGTGTTATGGCACTTCATATCAATAAGGATAGTTTTAGGGTGTTATGGCACTTCATATCAATGAGGATAGTTTTAGGGGTGTTATGACACTTCATATCAATGAGGATAGTTTTAGGGGTGTTACGACACTTCATATCAATGAGGATAGTTTTAGGGCTGTTATGGCACTTCATATCAATAAGGATAGTTTTAGGGGTGTTATGGCACTTCATATCAATGAGGATAGTTTTAGGGGTGTTACGACACTTCATATCAATGAGGATAGTTTTAGGGGTGTTATGGCACTTCATATCAATAAGGATAGTTTTAGGGTGTTATGACACTTCATATCAATAAGGATAGTTTTAGGGTGTTATGACACTTCACATCAATAAGGATAGTTTTAGGGGTGTTATGGCACTTCATATCAATAAGGATAGTTTTAGGGTGTTATGACACTTCATATCAATAAGGATAGTTTTAGGGGTGTTATGGCACTTCGTATCAATAAGGATAGTTTTAGGGTGTTATGGCACTTCATATCAATAAGGATAGTTTTAGGGGTGTTATGGCACTTCATATCAATAAGGATAGTTTTATTGTGTTATGACACTTCATATCAATGAGGATAGTTTTAGGGGTGTTACGACACTTCATATCAATAAGGATAGTTTTAGGGGTGTTATGGCACTTCATATCAATAAGGATAGTTTTAGGGTGTTATGGCACTTCATATCAATAAGGATAGTTTTAGGGTGTTATGGCACTTCATATCAATGAGGATAGTTTTAGGGGTGTTATGGCACTTCATATCAATGAGGATAGTTTTAGGGGTGTTACGACACTTCATATCAATGAGGATAGTTTTAGGGGTGTTACGACACTTCATATCAATGAGGATAGTTTTAGGGGTGTTATGACACTTCATATCAATGAGGATAGGTTTAGGGTGTTATGGCACTTCATATCAATGAGGATAGTTTTAGGGTGTTAAGGCACTTCATATCAATAAGGATAGTTTTAGGGGTTATGACACTTCATATCAATAAGGATAGTTTTAGGGGTGTTACGACACTTCATATCAATGAGGATAGTTTTAGGGGTGTTACGACACTTCATATCAATGAGGATAGTTTTAGGGGTGTTATGGCACTTCATATCAATAAGGATAGTTTTAGGGTGTTATGACACTTCATATCAATAAGGATAGTTTTAGGGTGTTATGACACTTCATATCAATAAGGATAGTTTTAGGGGTGTTATGGCACTTCATATCAATAAGGATAGTTTTAGGGTGTTATGACACTTCATATCAATAAGGATAGTTTTAGGGGTGTTATGGCACTTCGTATCAATAAGGATAGTTTTAGGGTGTTATGACACTTCATATCAATAAGGATAGTTTTAGGGGTGTTATGGCACTTCATATCAATAAGGATAGTTTTAGGGTGTTATGGCACTTCATATCAATAAGGATAGTTTTAGGGGTGTTATGGCACTTCATATCAATAAGGATAGTTTTATGGTGTTATGACACTTCATATCAATGAGGATAGTTTTAGGGGTGTTATGGCACTTCATATCAATGAGGATAGTTTTAGGGTGTTATGGCACTTCATATCAATAAGGATAGTTTTAGGGTGTTATGGCACTTCATATCAATGAGGATAGTTTTAGGGGTGTTATGGCACTTCATATCAATGAGGATAGTTTTAGGGGTGTTACGACACTTCATATCAATGAGGATAGTTTTAGGGGTGTTATGACACTTCATATCAATGAGGATAGTTTTAGGGGTGTTATGACACTTCATATCAATGAGGATAGTTTTAGGGTGTTATGGCACTTCATATCAATGAGGATAGTTTTAGGGTGTTATGGCACTTCATATCAATAAGGATAGTTTTAGGGGTTATGACACTTCATATCAATAAGGATAGTTTTAGGGGTGTTATGGCACTTCATATCAATAAGGATAGTTTTAGGGTGTTATGGCACTTCATATCAATAAGGATAGTTTTAGGGGTGTTATGGCACTTCATATCAATAAGGATAGTTTTAGGGTGTTATGACACTTCATATCAATGAGGATAGTTTTAGGGGTGTTATGACACTTCATATCAATGAGGATAATTTTAGGGGTGTTATGACACTTCATATCAATAAGGATAGTTTTAGGGGTGTTATGACACTTCATATCAATGATCAAATCAAATCAAATCAAATTTTATTTGTCACATACACATGGTTAGCAGATGTTAATGCGAGTGTAGCGAAATGCTTGTGCTTCTAGTTCCGACAATGCAGTAATAACCAACAAGTAATCTAACTAACTAACAATTCCTAATCTACTGTCTTATACACAGTGTAAGGGGATAAAGAATATGTACATAAGGATATATGAGTGAGTGATGGTACAGAGCAGCATAGGCAAGATACAGTAGATGGTATCGAGTACAGTATATACATGTGAGATGAGTATGTAAACAAAGTGGCATAGTTAAAGTGGCTAGTGATACATGTATTACATAAGGATGCAGTCGATGATATAGAGTACAGTATATAGGTATGCATATGAGATGAATAATGTAGGGTAAGTAACATTACATAAGGTAGCATTGTTTAAAGTGGCTAGTGATATATTTACAACATTTCCCATCAATTCCCATTATTAAAGTGGCTGGAGTTGAGTCAGTGTCAGTGTGTAGGCAGCAGCCACTCAATGTTAGTGGTGGCTGTTTAACAGTCTGATGGCCTTGAGATAGAAGCTGTTTTTCAGTCTCTCGGTCCCAGCTTTGATGCACCTGTACTGACCTCGCCTTCTGGATGATAGCGGGGTGAACAGGCAGTGGCTCGGGTGGTAGATGTCCTTGATGATCTTTATGGCCTTCCTGTAACATCGGGTGGTGTAGGTGTCCTGGAGGGCAGGTAGTTTGCCCCCGATGATGCGTTGTGCAGACCTCACTACCCTCTGGAGAGCCTTACGGTTGAGGGCGGAGCTGTTGCCGTACCAGGCGGTGATACAGCCCGCCAGGATGCTCTCGATTGTGCCTCTGTAGAAGTTTGTGAGTGCTTTTGGTGACAAGCCGAATTTCTTCAGCCTCCTGAGGTTGAAGGGGCGCTGCTGCGCCTTCTTCACGATGCTGTCTGTGTGGGTGGACCAATTCAGTTTGTCTGTGATGTGTATGCCGAGGAACTTAAAACTTGCTACTCTCTCCACTACTGTTCCATCGATGTGGATAGGGGTGTTCCTCTGCTGTTTCCTGAAGTCCACAATCATCTCCTTAGTTTTGTTGACGTTGAGTGTGAGGTTATTTTCCTGACACCACACTCCGAGGGCCCTCACCTCCTCCCTGTAGGCCGTCTCGTCGTTGTTGGTAATCAAGCCTACCACTGTTGTGTCGTCCGCAAACTTGATGATTGAGTTGGAGGCGTGCGTGGCCACGCAGTCGTGGGTGAACAGGGAGTACAGGAGAGGGCTCAGAACGCACCCTTGTGGGGCCCCAGTGTTGAGGATCAGCGGGGAGGAGATGTTGTTACCTACCCTCACCACCTGGGGCGGCCCTTCAGGAAGTCCAGTACCCAGTTTCACAGGGCGGGGTCGAGACCCAGGGTCTCGAGCTAGATGACGAGCTTGGAGGGGTACTATGGTGTTGAATGCCGAGCTGTAGTCGATGAACAGCATTCTCACATAGGTATTCCTCTTGTCCAGATGGGTTAGGGCAGTGTGCAGTGTGGTTGAGATTGCATCGTCTGTGGACCTATTTGAGCGGTAAGCAAATTGGAGTGGGTCTAGGGAGTCAGGTAGGGTGGAGGTGATATGGTCCTTGACTAGTCTCTCAAAGCACTTCATGATGACGGAAGTGAGTGCTACGGGGCGGTAGTCGTTTAGCTCAGTTACCTTAGCTTTCATGGGAACAGGAACGATGGTGGCCCTCTTGAAGCATGTGGGAACAGAGACTGGTATAGGGATTGATTGAATATGTCCGTAAACACACCAGCCAGCTGGTCTGCGCATGCTCTGAGGGCGCGGCTGGGGATGCCGTCTGGGCCTGCAGCCTTGCGAGGGTTAACACGTTTAAATGTTTTACTCACCTCGGCTGCAGTGAAGGAGAGACCGCATTTTTCCGTTGCAGGCAGTGTCAGTGGCACTGTATTGTCCTCAAAGCGGGCAAAAAAGTTATTTAGTCTGCCTGGGAGCAAGACATCCTGGTCCGTGACTGGGCTGGATTTCTTCCTGTAGTCCGTGATTGACTGTAGACCCTGCCACATGTCTCTTGTGTCTGAGCCGTTGAATTGGGATTCTACTTTGTCTCTGTACTGACGCTTAGCTTGTTTGATAGCCTTAAGGAGGGAATAGCTGCATTGTATGTATTCAGTCATGTTACCAGACACCTTGCCCTGATTGAAAGCAGTGGTTCGCGCTTCAGTTTCACACGAATGCTGCCATCAATCCAAGGTTTCTGGTTAGGGAATGTTTTAATCGTTGCTATGGGAACGACATCTTCACCGCACTTTCTAATGAACTTGCTACATCAATCAGCGTATTCGTCAATGTTGTTATTTGACGCAATACTGAAAACATGTCCCAGTCCACGGATGGAAGCAGTCTTGGAGTGTGGAGTCAGCTTGGTCGGACCAGCGTTGGACAGACCTCAGCGATGGGAGCTTCTTTTAGCTTTTGTCTGTAGGCAGGTATCAGCAAAATGGAGTTGTGGTCAGCTTTTCCGAAAGGGGGGGCGGGGCAGGGCCTTATGCGTCATGGAAGTTAAAGTAACAGGGATCCAAGGTTTTCCGCCTGAGTTCACGTTAACTCGATATGCTGATAAAATTTAGGGAGTCTTGTTTTCAGATTAGCCTTTGTTAAAATCCCAACACTTGAATGAATGAATGCAGCCTCCGGATGATAAATGGTTTCCAGTTTTAAAGAGTTAAATAAAGTTCGTTCAGAACTTATCGATGTCATAGCAGGGGGATATATACGGCTGTGATTATAATCGAAGAGAATTCTCTTGGTAGGTAATGCGGTCTATATTTGATTGTGAGGAATTCTAAATCAGGTGAACAGAAGGATTTGAGTTCCTGTATGTTTCTTTCATCGCACCATGCCTCGTTAGCCATAAGGCATACACCCCCACCCCTCTTCTTACCAGAAAGGTGTTTGTTTCTGTGGCGCGATGCGTGGAGAAACCCGTTGGCTGCACCGCATCGGATAGCGTCTCTCCAGTGAGCCATGTTTCCGTGAAGCACATAACGTTACAGTCTCTGATGTCCCTCTGGAATGCTACCCTTGCTCGGATTTCATCAACCTTGTTGTCAAGAGACTGGACATTGGCAAGAAGAATGCTAGGAAGTGGGGCACGATGTGCCCGTCTCCGTAGTCTAACCAGAAGACCGCTACGTTTCCCTCTTTTTCGGAGTCGTTTTTTGGGGTCGCTACATGCGATCCATTCCGTTGTCCTGTTTGTAAGGCAGAACACAGGATCCGCGTCGCGAAAAACATATTCTTGGTCGTAATGAAACCTAAGATGACCTGAGGTACTAATGTAAGAAATAACACGTAAAAAAACAAAAACTGCATAGTTTCCTAGAACGCGAAGCAAGGCGGCCATCTCTGTCGGCGCCGGAAGTGTTTAGGAAAGGAAAGTTTTAGGGGTAATCAGATACAAGATAAAAAGAACAAGATAAAGAGAACAAATATTCACAATTGGTTGACAACAGCAACATTTTTTTGGAAATATCATAATGAAGTCAGGACAGCTAATGAGTGTATTTATGCCTTCTCACATGTATCAGGTTTATCTCTGAATATTA
>NW_027014712.1:0-12966 GCF_036934945.1 Oncorhynchus masou masou | reverse complement strand
TTCCTCCTGTCTGTCTCATCCCGACTCTTACAAGTTCATTACTATGTGAGAGCTGGAGATAGAATTTCAATACTGAAAGAATGTTGCAAATGTCAGAGAGACAGACAGCAAGGTTTATACAAATATCAGCTATTGAAAGACAATTGCAACTCTAACATCAATAGGAGAAAATGTCTAGATGATTTATGGAAGTCCAGAGAGGATGTACGATAACATTTTTAAAAACATTGTTGTGTCAAGATCACAGCTTATTTATCTCATGATCACAACATAACAAAAAGTTTCTATTGGACAAATTCAGAGGTCTATCCCATTTAATTCCGTTTGCTTCTATTTAAGAAGCGTTTTCAGCAGAATATGTGGAATGAATACACCCTTGACCACCGACATATAAAGTTCACGTTCATTGCAGCCACATACAAACAGCATTGTCACTTTAATTGTATAATTCCCCCTCTCACCTTTTTCTTTTGGCTTGTGGACTTGTGTTGTGTTGTGTTGTGCACTGATGTCTGTGACCAGGCGAAAAAACCTCTCCAAGCCGACATAGTTGTCACCATATTAGCTAACGTCATAGTCAACATACAGTTGAAGTCGGAAGTTTACATACACCTTTGCCAAATACATTTAAACTCAGTTTCACAATTGCTGACATTTAATCCTAGCAAAAATTCCCTGTCTTAGGTCAGTTAGGATCACCAATTTATTTTAAGAATGTGAAATAATAGTAGTAGAGAGCTTTTATTTCTTTCATCACATTCCCAGTGGGTCAGAAGTTTACATACACTCAATTAGTATTTGGTACCATTGCCTTTCAATTGTTTAATTGGGTCAAAAGTTCCAGGTAGCCTTCCACAATATGTTGGGTGAATTTTGGCCCTCCTTACAGAGCTGGTGTAACTGAGTCAGGTTTGTAGGCCTCCTTACTCGCATGCGCTTTTTCAGTTCTGCCCACATCTTTTCTATAGGATTAAGGTCAGGGCTTTGTGATGGCCACTCCAATGCCTTGACTTTGTTGTCCTTAAGCCGTTTTGCCACAACTTTGGAAGTATGCTTGGGGTCATTGTCCATTTGGAAGACCCATTAGCGACCAAGCTTTAACTTCCTGACTGATGTCTTTAGATGTTGCTTCAATAAAGCCACATAATTTTCTATCCTCATGATGCCATCTATTTTGTGAAGTGCACCAGTCCCTCCTGCAGCAAAGCACCCCCACAACATGATGCTGCCACCCCCGTGCTTCACGGTTGGGATGGTGTCCTTCGGCTTGCAAGCCTCTCCCTTTTTCCTCCAAAAATAAAGATGGTCATTATATGGGGGTTTCAGGGTAGAGGTGTACATTTGACCTCCATCATCTAGGATGTGACAATGGTAAATAAAATCTCTTAATTTTCCGGATGAGGAGGGCTTTTAGCGGGTGGAATAGTAGGGAGCAATTTGAGGTTTACTTAATAGAAAGGTAAAGATCATGGTACAGCTATATAGACACTCAATCATCATGTTACTTTTTAATGGTACATTTACAAACACATACTTTGATAAAAATAATTGAAAGTTGTGTCTCATTATGATAGGTGGTGAAATAAGTATAGCCAGTTACAATTGTAATGGTCTAGCAGATAATAAGAAAAGACGATCAGTATTTACCTGGCTAAAAGAGAAGGAATATAATATCTATTGCTTACAGGAAACTCATTCAACAGTTTTAGATGACGTTTTGTGGAAAAAGAACTGGGGGGGGTGAAATATACTTCTCCTAAAGAAATTCAAAAGGCGTGATGATATTAATTAACACTACAAACTATCACCCTCATGCACTTAAGGAAATCATGAATGTCGTGGATATATGGAGACTTAAATACCCTGACCTAGTGAGATATACATGGAGGAGGTTTAATACCCTGACCTAGTGAGATATACATGGAGGAGGTTTAATCAAGCTAGTCGCCTTGACTACTTTCTTATACCATTCTGACCAAAAGTTAAAAAAGTGTTGATAGGGGACAGACTGTCATGTCTTGTTATGTCTGTTCCTGTCCTTTCTCTTCACTCTGTCTCTCTCTGCTGGTCTTTTTAGGTTACCTTCTCTGTCTCTCATTCTTCAGCTGTTCTACATCTCCCCTAACTAGCTCATTCACTCTTTCACACCTGTTCTCTCTTCCCCCTCTGATTAGGTCTCTATTTCTCTCTCTGTTCCTGCTACTTTCAGTGTCTGATTCTTGTTTGTGTTTTTGATGCCAGAAGCAAGCTGTCGTCTCGTTTGCTTCCACCTTGTCCTATCCTGTCGGAGTCTGCCTGGCAGGTGCATCCTGCACTATACTACGTTCTTTTGTTCCATTGTCAACGTTGGAAGAGGATTTATGCCATTCCTGTTTTTCATTAAAGAACTCTGTTTTCTGTTAAGACCGCTTTTGGGTCTTCACTCAAGTACATAACAGAAGAATCAGACCAAGAATGGACCCAGCGGCTCCGGGACCCTTTTCACTCCGCCGTCGAGATCCAGGGAGCGATGCTAGGCAGACACGAGGAGGAATTGTCTGCTGCTCGACATGCCGTTGAGACCCTGGCCGTCCAAGTCTCCGACCTCACAAGACAGGTTCACCAACTCCACCTCGATCCACCGCCCACTTCCAGGGTTTCCGAGTCTCCGGAGCCCAGGATCAACAACCCGCCCTGTTACTCAGGGGAGCCCACTGAGTGCCGCTCATTCCTCACTCAGTGTGATGTGGTGTTCTCTCTCCAGCCCAACACTTACTCCAGGAGCGCAGCCCGCATCGCCTACGCATTTCTCTCCTCACCGGACGGGCGCGTGAGTGGGGCACGGCAATCTGGGAGGCCCGGGCTGAGTGTATTAACCAGTTTCAGGACTTTAAGGAGGAGATGATACGGGTTTTTGACCGTTCTGTTTTTGGGGAGAGGCTTCCAGGGGCCCTGTCTTCCCTATGTCAGGCGAATCGATCCATAACGGATTATTCTATTGAGTTTCGCACTCTCGCTGCCTCTAGTGACTGGAACGAGCCGGCTTTGCTCGCTCGTTTTCTGGAGGGTCTCCTCGTCGAGGTTAAGGATGAGATCCTCTCCAGGGAGGTTCCTTCCAGTCTGACTCCTTAATAGCTCTCGCACAGAGCGACGGTTTGATCTTCGTCGCCGAGCACGTGGAAAGGAGTTCGCGTTCTCCGTTGCTCCCCTCTCCACATCACTGCCACCTGCCGCATCACTGCCACCCTCCCCCGCCGGCTCGGATGCTGAGCCTATGCAGCTGGGGGTATCCGCATCTCGGCCAAGGAGAAGGAACGGAGAATCACCAATCGCCTCTGTCTCTACTGCGGCTCCGCTGGTCATTTTGTCACCTCATGTCCAGTAAAAGCCAGAGCTCATCAGTAAGAGGAGGGCTACTGGTGAGCGCAACTACTCAGGCCTCTCCTTCTGGATCACGCACTACCTTTCCGGTCCATCTCCGCTGGCCCGGTTCATCTGCTTCCTGCAGTGCCTTGATAGACTCTGGGGCGGAGGGCTGTTTTATGGACGAGACCTGGGCCGGGAACATGACATTCCTCTCAGACAGTTAGGGGAGCCAACGGCCTTGTTCGCTTTAGATGGTAGTTCTCTCCCCAAGATTCAGCGTGAGACGCTGCCTTTAACCCTCACTGTCTCTGGTAATCATAGCGAAACCATTTCTTTTTTAATTTTTCGTTCACCTTTTACACCTGTTGTTTTGGGTCATCCTGGCTAGTGCGCCATAACCCTTCTATTAATTGGTCTAGTAATACTATCCTATCCTGGAATGTTTCTTGTCATGTGACCTGTTTAATGTCTGCTATCCCTCCTGTTTCCTCTGTCTCTTCTTCACAGGAGGAGCCTGGCGATTTGACAGGGGTGCCGGAGGAGTATCACGATCTGCGCACGGTGTTCAGTCGTTCCAAGGCCACTTCTCTCCCTCCACACCGGTCGTATGACTGTAGTATTGATCTCCTTCCGGGAACTACTCCCCCCCGGGGGTAGATTATACTCTCTGTCGGCTCCCGAACGGAAGGCTCTCGAGGATTATTTGTCGGTTTCGCTCGACGCCGGTACCATAGTCTCCTCCTCCCTCCCGCCGGAGCGGGGGTTTTTTTTTGTTCAGAAGAAGGACGGGTCCCTGCGCCCATGCGTGGATTATCGAGGGCTGAATGACATAACAGTTAAGAATCGTTATCCGCTTCCTCTTATGTCTTCAGCCTTCGAGATCCTGCAGGGAGCCAGGTTTTTCACCAAATTGGACCTTCGTAACGCCTACCATCTCGTGCGCATCAGGGAGGGGGACGAGTGGAAGACGGCGTTTAACACTCCGTTAGGGCACTTTGAATACCGGGTTCTTCCTTTCGGCCTCGTTAACGCTCCAGCTGTCTTTCAGGCACTAGTTAACGACGTCCTGAGAGACATGCTGAACATTTTTGTTTTCGTTTACATGGACGATATCCTGATTTTTTCACCGTCTCTCTCGATTCATGTTCAGCACGTGCGACGCGTCCTCCAGCGCCTTTTGGAGAACTGTCTTTATGTGAAGGCTGAGAAGTGCACTTTTCATGCCGCCTCTGTCCCTTTTTCTCGGTTCCGTTATTTCCGCTGAGGGCATTAAGATGGATCCCGCTAAGGTCCAGGCTGTCATTGATTGGCCCGTTCCTAAGTCACGCGTCGAGCTGCAGCGCTTTCTGGGCTTCGCTAATTTCTATCGTCGTTTCATCCGTAATTTCGGTCAGGTGGCAGCTCCCCTCACAGCCCTTACTTCTGTTAAGACGTGCTTTAAGTGGTCCGTTTCCAGGGAGCTTTTGATCTTCTTAAGAATCGTTTTACATCCGCACCTATTCTTGTTACACCTGACATCTCTAGTCAGTTTGTTGTTGAGGTTGACGCGTCAGAGGTGGGCGTGGGAGCCATTCTTTCTCAGCGCTCTCTCTGACGGCAAGGTCCATCCTTGCGCGTTTTTCTCTCATCGCTTATCGCCGTCAGAACGTAACTATGATGTTGGTAATCGCGAACTGCTCGCCATCCGCTTAGCCCTAGGCGAATGGCGACAGTGGTTGGAGGGGCGACCGTTCCTTTGTCGTTTGGACTGACCATAGGAACCTTGAGTACATCCGTTCAGCCAAACGACTTAATGCGCGTCAGGCTCGTTGGGCTCTGTTTTTCGCTCGTTTGAGTTTGTTATTTCTTATCGTCCGGGCTCAAAAACACCAAGCCTGATGCTTTATCTCGTCTCTTCAGTTCTTCTGAGGTCTCCACCGACCCCCGAGGGGATTCTCCCTGAAGGGCGTGTTGTCGGGTTGACTGTCTGGGGAATTGAGAGGCAGGTAAAGCAAGCACTCGCTCACACTCCGTCGCCGCGAGCTTGTCCTAGGAACCTTCTGTTCGTTCCCGTTCCTACTCGTCCGGCCGTTCTTCAGTGGGCCCACTCTGCCAAGTTAGCCGGCCACCCCGGCGTTCGGGTACGCTCGCTTCCATTCGCCAGCGTTTCTGGTGGCCCACTCGGGAACGTGACATGCGTCGATTTGTCGTCGCTTGTTCGGTCTGCGCGCAGACTAAATCTGGGAACTCTCCTCCTGCCGGCCGTCTCAGACCGCTTCCCATTCCCTCTCGACCGTGGTCTCACATCGCTTTAGATTTCATCACCGGACTGCCTTCATCAGCGGGGAAGACAGTTATTCTTACGGTTGTCGATAGATTCTCTAAGGCGGCTCATTTCATTCCTCTCGCTAAGCTCCCTTCTGCTAAGGAGACGGCTCAGATCATTATCGAGAATGTTTTCCGAATTCATGGCCTTCCGTCTGACGTCGTTTCCGACAGAGGCCCGCAGTTCACGTCTCAATTTTGGAGGGAGTTTTGCCGTTTGATTGGGGCTTCCGTCAGTCTCTCGTCCGGCTTTCATCCCCAGTCTAACGGTCAAGCCGAACGGGCCAATCAGACTGTTGGTCGATTTACGCAGTCTTTCTTTTCGTAACCCTGCGTCTTGGTCAGAACAGCTCCCTGGGCAGAGTACGCCCACAACTCGCTTCCTCGTCTGCTACCGGTCTATCTCCTTTTCAGAGTAGCCTCGGGTACCAGCCTCCGCTGTTCTCATCTCAGCTCGCCGAGTCCTGCGTCCCTCCGCTCAGGCTTTTGTCCAGCGTTGCGAGCGCACCTGGAAGGGGGTCAGGTCGGCACTTTGCCATAATAGGGCGCAGACTGTGAGGGCCGCTAATAAGCGTAGGACCAAGAGTCCTAGATATTGTTGCGGTCAGAGAGTATGGCTCTCCACTCAGAACCTTCCCCTTAAGACAGCTTCTCGCAAGTTGGCCCCGCGGTTCATTGGTCCGTTCCGTATTTCCCAGGTCATTAATCCTGTCGCAGTGCGACTTCTTCTCCCGCGCTATCTTCGTCGCGTTCACCCGGTCTTCCATGTCTCCTGTGTTAAGCCCGTTCTTCGCGCCCCCGCTCGTCCCCCCCCCCCCCCCCATCCTTGTCGAGGGCGCACCCATCTACAGGGTTCGTAAGATTTTGGACATGCGCCCTCGGGGCCGTGGTCATCAGTACCTAGTGGATTGGGAGGGGTACGGTCCTGAGGAGAGGAGTTGGGTTCCCTCTCGGGACGTGCTGGACCGTTCGCTGATCGATGATTTCCTCCGTTGCCGCCAGGTTTCTCCTCGAGTGCGCCAGGAGGCGCTCGGTGAGTGGGGGGTACTGTCATGTCTTGTTATGTCTGTTCCTGTCCTTTCTCTTCACTCTGTCTCTCTCTGCTGGTCTTTTTAGGTTACCTTCTCTGTCTCTCATTCTTCAGCTGTTCTACATCTCCCCTAACTAGCTCATTCACTCTTTCACACCTGTTCTCTCTTCCCCCTCTGATTAGGTCTCTATTTCTCTCTCTGTTCCTGCTACTTTCAGTGTCTGATTCTTGTTTGTGTTTTTGATGCCAGAAGCAAGCTGTCGTCTCGTTTGCTTCCACCTTGTCCTATCCTGTCGGAGTCTGCCTGGCAGGTGCATCCTGCACTATACTACGTTCTTTTTGTTCCATTGTCAACGTTGGAAGAGGATTTATGCCATTCCTGTTTTTCATTAAAGAACTCTGTTTTCTGTTAAGACCGCTTTTGGGTCTTCACTCAAGTACATAACACAGAATGCGGTTGGATCATCACATAATTGGCATATAGAGTGCCTTGCGAAAGTATTCGGGCCCCTTGAACTTTGCGACCTTTTGCCACATTTCAGGCTTCAAACATAAAGATATAAAACTGTATTTTTCTTGTGAAGAATCAACAACAAGTGGGACACAATCATGAAGTGGAACGACATTTCAAACTTTTTTAACAAATCAAAAACTGAAAAATTGGGCGTGCAAAATTATTCAGCCCCTTTACTTTCAGTGCAGCAAACTCTCTCCAGAAGTTCAGTGAGGATCTCTGAATGATCCAATGTTGACCTAAATGACTAATGATGATAAATACAACCCACCTGTGTGTAATCAAGTCTCCGTATAAATGCACCTGCACTGTGATAGTCTCAGAGGTCAGTTAAAAGCTCAGAGAGCATCATGAACAAGGAACGCAACAGGCAGGTCCGAGATACTGTTGTGAAGAAGTTTAAAGCCGGATTTGGATACAAAAAGATTTCCCAAGCTTTAAACATCCCAAGGAGCACTGTGCAAGCGATAATATTGAAATGGAAGGAGTATCAGACCACTGCAAATCTACCAAGACCTGGCCGTCCCTCTAAACTTTCAGCTCATACAAGGAGAAGACTGATCAGAGATGCAGCCAAGAGGCCCATGATCACTCTGGATGAACTGCAGAGATCTACAGCTGAGGTGGGAGACTCTGTCCATAGGACAACAATCAGTCGTATATTGCACAAATCTGGCCTTTATGGAAGAGTGGCAAGAAGAAAGCCATTTCTTAAAGATATCCATAAAAAGTGTAGTTTAAAGTTTGCCACAAGCCACCTGGGAGACACACCAAACATGTGGAAGAAGGTGCTCTGGTCAGATGAAACCAAAAATTGAACTTTTTGGCAACAATGCAAAACGTTATGTTTGGCGTACAAGCAACACAGCTCATCACCCTGAACACACCATACCCACTGTCAAACATAGTGGTGGCAGCATCATGGTTTGGGCCTGCTTTTCTTCAGCAGGGACAGTGAAGATGGTTAAAAGTGATGGGAAGATGGATGGAGCCAAATACAGGACCATTCTGGAAGAAAACCTGATGGAGTCTGCAAAAGACCTGAGACTGGGACAGAGATTTGTCTTCCAACAAGACAATGATCCAAAACATAAAGCAAAATCTACAATGGAATGGTTCAAAAATAAACATATCCAGGTGTTAGAATGGCCAAGTCAAAGTCCAGACCTGAATCCAATCGAGAATCTGTGGAAAGAACTGAAAACTGCTGTTCACAAATGCTCTCCATCCAACCTCACTGAGCTCGAGCTGTTTTGCAAGGAGGAATGGGAAAAAATTCAGTCTCTCGATGTGCAAAACTGATAGAGACATACCTCAAGCGACTTACAGCTGTAATCGCAGCAAAAGGTGGCGCTACAAAGTATTAACTTAAAGGGGCTGAATAATTTTGCACGCCCAATTTCAGTTTTTGATTTGTTAAAAAAGTTTGAAATATCCAATAAATGTTGTTCCACTTCATGATTGTGTCCCACTTGTTGTTGATTCGTCACAAAAAAATACAGTTTTAAATCTTTATGTTTAAAGCCTGAAATGTGGCAAAAGGTCGCAAAGTTCAAGGGGGCCGAATACTTTCGCAAGGCACTGTATGTCACACATGCAGCTAACACAGACATAAGTAAATGTCTGCTCTACCCAAAATTACAACCAATTAATTGCAGCATTACCACAAAAATGGAAGGGGCAAGTAGAAGAGGAAAAAAGTAATAACTTGTATGTTGGCCCTGTATTAAAGAACATAAATGGTTAAAGAAAAGTGTGATAAATAAAAACATATACCGATTTCATTTTAGGACCAAAATAATGATAGCTGTGCCATATAAATTGCAAAATAGTTGGGAAGAGATTTTCGAAAAAGTTTGAAATATCCCATAAATGTCGTTCCACTTCACTTCATTCATTCCACTACACAAAAAAATACAGTTTTATATCTTTATGTTTGAAGCCTGAAATGTGGCAAAAGGTCGCAAAGTTCAAGGGGGCCGAATACTTTCGCAAGGCACTGTATGTGGGATACAATCTTCCCAGCTCTGCAGATTCTGCTGTGAGGAGGCAGAGTCATTAGATCATTTATTTTGGTATTGTTCATATGTAGCTCGTTTTTGGTCACAGGTCCAGGGATGGCTGAAGAATTGCAACATTTTCCTAGAACTAACACTACAGATAGCAATACTGGGTGATTTGAAAAGCCATAGTCAATCAATCAATAACATAATAATTATTTTAGCAAAAAATTTTTATTTTTAATTTCAATCTGTAGAAGCTATGAGAATAGGAAGGTTAAATTCTTTTGTGAAGCATCACAGTACAGTTGAAAAATATATGAAATCCGAAATGGAAGGGTTTGCGGGGAATAATAATAAAGGTATATTCTTTAAAAAGGTTTGTCTATATATGTCCCTTTCATGCTGATTCCACAGCATTGATATGATGCTCTGCCCTCGAATGGAGCTTAAACCCAGAATCTTTAACGGCGCCTTTTTCCAGTTACAAAAACCTGACTGTGATGTGAAGGCAGATTCAGGTGTATTGGACAGAGAAACCTGACTGTGATGTGAAGGCAGATTCAGGTGTATTGGACAGAGAAACCTGACTGTGATGTGAAGGCAGATTCAGGTGTATTGGGCAGAGAAACACGACTTTGATGTGAAGGCAGATTCAGGTGTATTGGGCAGAGAAACACGACTTTGATGTGAAGGCAGATTCAGATGTATTGGGCAGAGAAACACGACTTTGATGTGAAGGCAGATTCAGGTGTATTGGGCAGAGAAACATGATCTTGAAATGTCTGAAATATACGTTAAATAATGTGTCAAGGAAATGTATAATTAAGGGATCCACAAGATTAGATACTAACAACTGCTAACTAAAATGTGTAGTTTAAATTATAGGCCTGGCCTACCATTGGGTGTAGTTTAAAGTATAGGCCTGGCCTACCATTGGGTCCTTTTGGAACAGCATATCTGGTGCTTGATGCAGTAGGGAGGGGCTCCATGACATCTCCTGGCAGCTCTGACTCACTGTCTTGCTCAGAGCCAGAGGTCTCTGTGTCATCCCTTGAGACATCTATTACATTAAAATAACACAAGAACCATAATCTCAATAAAAATGCCACAGCCATCAAAACAAGTACACACATGAATCAACAGCCAACATGTTAAAGTGAGGTTTAATCTTACAAATTCATCAAAATCGGCTATGGATCAAATGATGGAGAGAATGGACCGATGGTCCACCTTCGGCTCCCCCCCCTCAGGATTCTCCATCTCCTGACTCCAGCGCTCTCCGTCTTACGCTCCCGAGGGATTATGATGGAGCGGCGGAGGGGTGCCAGAGGTTCTTACTCCAGCTGGAACTGTACCTGGCCACCGTAAGACCCACTCCCTCGGGAGCGGAGAGGGTGAGTATCCTCGTCTCCTGCCTCACGGGTCGTGCTCTGGAGTGGGCGAACGCAGTCTGGAATGGCCCAGACTCAGCGAAGGAGCACTACCCAGAGTTTACACGCCGTTTTCGTGCCGTGTTTGACCAGCTTCCAGAGGGTCGAGCGGCGGGAGAACGACTATTCCATCTCAGACAGGAGAAGAGGAGCGCCCAGGATTTCGCGCTGGAGTTCCGGACCTTGGCAGCAGGATCTGGGTGGAACGACAGGGCCCTTATCGACCACTACCGGTGTAGTCTCCGGGAGGACATCAGCAGGGAGCTAGCGTGTCGGGACACCGCTCTTTCCCTGGATGAGCTGATTGACATGTCCATCCGACTGGACAATCTGCTGGCTGCCCGCGGGTGTTCGGAGAGGGTCCTGTGCCTTCCACCACCCAGCACCTCCGCTGCCATTCCGATGGAGTTGGGAGGGGCCGTGCTGAGGGGTACCGGAGGAGGAGGCCCCCTGCACCAGCTGTGGTCGGAGAGAACACACGGCCGTTCGGTGCTGGGGGGGTCCATCTGGGAGTCGAGATGGCAGGCGGAACACTTCTCGATCACCCCAGGTGAGTCAGCACCAAACTCACCCAGAACCCCTCTGTTGGTCACATGTTTGTCTTAACTTTTTTCCTTCACTTTTTTCCCTCTTCCCAGCATAGGGCGCTAGTCGATTCAGGCGCAGCTGGGAACTTTATGGATCGCGGACTCTCCATTAAGTTAGGTGTTCCTCTTGTGCCGATAGATTCTCCCTTTCCCGTGCACTTCCTAGATAGCCGGCCATTAGGGTCAGGGGTGGTCAGGGAGACCACGATCCCACTGGACATGGTGACGCAGGGGAATCATAGGGAGCGCATCAGTCTTTTTATTATTGATTCGCCTGCATTTCCAGTGGTGCTAGGGATTCCCTGGCTGGCCGGGCACAATCCTAAAATTTAGTGGAGACAGGGGGTTCTCCAGGGGTGGTCAGAGGAGTGTTCTGGATGGTGTCTGGGAGTTTCCATCGGTGCCACGCCGGTGGAGAGTCCAGACCAGGGTTCCACGGTGTGCATTCTCCCCGAGTATGCCGATTTGGCAATCGCTTTCAGTAAAAGGAAAGTGACTAAATTACCACCTCATCGACCGGGAAGGGATTGTGCGATAGATCTCCAGGTAAACGCTGCGCTTCCCAAGAGTCACGTGTACCTGTTATCTCAAGAGGAGACGTTGGCTATAGAGACATATGTCACGGAGACTCTGGGACAGAGGTACATTCGGCCCTCCGCATCACCCGTCTCCTCGAGTTTCATTTTTGTGAAGAAAAAGGAGGGAGGTTTGTGTCCGTGTATTGATTAGAGGTCTAAACGCCATCACAGTGGGGTTTAGTTACCCACTACCTCTCTTCGCTACGGCGGTGGAGTCATTTCACGGAGCGCAGTTCTTCACAAAACTGCATCTCAGGAGCACGTATAGTCTGGTGCATATTCGGAAGGGAGACGAGCGGAAAACCGCATGTAGTACCACATCGGGCCACTATGAATACTGCGTCATGCCGTATGGGTTAAATGATGCTCCAGACGTTTTTCAAACCTTTGTAGACAAGATTCTCAGGGACCTGCACGGGCAGGGAGTGGTTGTTTATACCGATGACATTCTGATCTTCTCTGGTACGCAAGGTGCTTGGTAGACTGCTGGAGCATGCATACGTCAAGGCTGAGAAGTGTGTGTTCTCCAAACGAGCCGTCTCCTTTCTGGGTTATGGCATTTCCACCTCGGGTGTGGTGATGGATGGTTACCGCATTAAGGCCGTGCGTAATTGGCCAACTCTGACCATAGTAAAAGAGGTGCAGCGGTTTTTGGGTTTTGCCAACTACTACCGGAGGTTTATCCGGGGTTTTGGCCAGGTAGCGGCTCCCATTACCTCACTGCTGAAGGGGGGCCCGGTGCGGTGACAGTGGTCAGCAGAGGCGGACAGAGCTTTCAACAGGTTGAAAGCGCTGTTCACGGATGCACCCGTGTTGGCGTATCTGGAACCCTCTCTAGCATTCATAGTGGAGGTGGACGCTTCCGAGGCTGGGGTGGGTGCCGTTCTATGGCACGCCACCAAAACTCCGCCCCTGCGCATTCTTCTCAAGGAAGCTCAGCCCAGCGAAGCGTAACTATGATGTGGGGGACCGGGAGCTGTTAGCGGTGGTCAGGGCTCTGAAGGTGTGGAGGCACTGGCTTGAGGGGGCTAAGCACCCCTTTCTCATCTGGACCGACCACCAGAATCTGGAGTATATTCGGGCAGCTAGGAGACTGAACCCACGTCAGGCAAGGTGGGCCATGTTCTTCACCCGATTCCGGTTTATGTTATCATATAGACCGGGCTCCCAGAATC
>NW_027014711.1:0-12970 GCF_036934945.1 Oncorhynchus masou masou | reverse complement strand
ACATTTACATTTAAGTCATTTAGCAGACGCTCTTATCCAGAGCGACTTACAAATTGGTGAATTCACCTTCTGACATCCAGTGGAACAGCCACTTTACAATAGTGTATCTAAATCATTAAGGGGGGGGGGGGTGGTGAGAAGGATTACTTATCTTATCCTAGGTATTCCTTGAAGAGGTGGGGTTTCAGGTGTCTCCGGAAGGTGGTGATTGACTCCGCTGTCCTGGCGTCGTGAGGGAGTTTGTTCCACCATTGGGGGGCCAGAGCAGCGAACAGTTTTGACTGGGCTGAGCGGGAACTGTACTTCCTCAATGGTAGGGAGGCGAGCAGGCCAGAGGTGGATGAACGCAGTGCCCTTGCTTGGGTGTAGGGCCTGATCAGAGCCTGGAGGTACTGCGGTGCCGTTCCCCTCACAGCTCCGTAGGCAATCACCATGGTCTTGTAGCGGATGCGAGCTTCAACTGGAAGCCAGTGGAGAGAGCGGAGGAGCGGGGTGACGTGAGAGAACTTGGGAAGGTTGAACACCAGACGGGCTGCGGCGTTCTGGATGAGTTGTAGGGGTTTAATGGCACAGGCAGGGAGCCCAGCCAACAGCGAGTTGCAGTAATCCAGACGGGAGATGACAAGTGCCTGGATTAGGACCTGCGCCGCTTCCTGTGTGAGGCAGGGTCGTACTCTGCGGATGTTGTAGAGCATGAACCTACAGGAACGGGCCACCGCCATGATGTTGGTTGAGAACGACAGGGTGTTGTCCAGGATCACGCCAAGGTTCTTAGCGCTCTGGGAGGAGGACACAATGGAGTTGTCAACCGTGATGGCAAGATCATGGAACGGGCAGTCCTTCCCCGGGAGGAAGAGCAGCTCCGTCTTGCCGAGGTTCAGCTTGAGGTGGTGATCCGTCATCCACACTGATATGTCTGCCAGACATGCAGAGATGCGATTCGCCACCTGGTCATCAGAAGGGGGAAAGGAGAAGATTAATTGTGTGTCGTCTGCATAGCAATGATAGGAGAGACCATGTGAGGTTATGACAGAGCCAAGTGACTTGGTGTATAGCGAGAATAGGAGAGGGCCTAGAACAGAGCCCTGGGGGACACCAGTGGTGAGAGCGTGGCGAGGAGACAGATTCTCGCCACGCCACCTGGTAGGAGCGACCTGTCAGGTAGGACGCAATCCAAGCGTGGGCCGCGCCGGAGATGCCCAACTCGGAGAGGGTGGAGAGGAGGATCTGATGGTTCACAGTATCGAAGGCAGCCGATAGGTCTAGAAGGATGAGAGCAGAGGGAGAGAGAGTTAGCTTTAGCAGTGCGGAGCGCCTCCGTGGATACAGAGAAGAGCAGTCTCAGTTGAATGACTAGTCTTGAAACCTGACTGATTTGGATCAAGAAGGTCATTCTGAGAGAGATAGTGGGAGAGCTGGCCAAGGACGGCACGTTCAAGAGTTTTGGAGAGAAAAGAAAGAAGGGATACTGGTCTGTAGTTGTTGACATCGGAGGGATCGAGTGTAGGTTTTTTCAGAAGGGGTGCAACTCTCGCTCTCTTGAAGACGGAAGGGACGTAGCCAGCGGTCAGGGATGAGTTGATGAGCGAGGTGAGGTAAGGGAGAAGGTCCCCGGAAATGGTCTGGAGAAGAGAGGAGGGGATAGGGTCAAGCGGGCAGGTTGTTGGGCGGCCGGCCGTCACAAGAAGCGTAGATTTCATCTGGAGAGAGAGGGGAAAGAGGTCAGAGCACAGGGTAGGGCAGTGTGAGCAGAACCAGCGGTGTCGTTTGACTTAGCAAACGAGGATCGGATGTCGTCGACCTTCTTTTCAAAATGGTTGACGAAGTCATCTGCAGAGAGGGAGGAGGGGGGAGGGGGAGGAGAAGGCAGGAGGGAGGAGAAGGTGGCAAAGAGCTTCCTAGGGTTAGAGGCAGATGCTTGGAATTTAGAGTGGTAGAAAGTGGCTTTAGCAGCAGAGACAGAGGAGGAAAATGTAGAGAGGAGGGAGGAAAGGATGCCAGGTCCGCAGGGGAGGCGAGTTTTCCTCCATTTCCGCTCGGCTGCCCGGAGCTCTGTTCTGTGAGCTCGCAATGAGTCATCGAGCCATGGAGCGGGAGGGGAGGACCGAGCCGGCCTGGAGGATAGGGGACATAGAGAGTCAAAGGATGCAGAAAGGGAAGAGAGGAGGGTTGATGTGTGTTCCCACCAAATTTCTCACAATACAACAAACATAGACTCATTCTGTTCAGAACAACCCAGGGTATGACGCTGTGTCATATTGAAACGCTATTTAGCGTGCACCAGCTAGCTATTTCACATCCGTTACACTTGTATGACATCAAAGCAGTATTTATTGTAATCATTAACGTTTCATCTTTCAAAATAATCATCTTTATTTACAGCATTTCCTCACCAGACAACAAATTATGTGCCAAAGTTGCCCGTTAGCAGGAGGGAGGGAGGCATCTTGTCGCAAGCGGTGTTCAAGTTCAGAACAGCTACCAGTCAAAACCAATACTATGCTGTGAAGCGGTTGTTTTAAGACGTACTGTTTGTAAAACCACAGTGAATGGGAAAGTGGATTCAAAGGGAACTACTTAATCCTAAAGAAGGGCTGTGATTTGTTGTTAATTTATTCAACATGGTTATTATTTTTTGTCTCATCAACAATGTCTAATATTTTAGACATTGTTCATAACAATATACTCTTCAAATCGTCGAGTGAGCTCTGGTACTTTTAAATGATATGACACATTTGATATGGAAATTGACATTACAGGTCATTATCTGGTAAAAGATAATACAAAGAAAAAAACAATGCATTTCTGTTCAAAATGTTGTATCAGGACTCTGCCCGAATGTAACTAATTAGTTTATTAATAACTTTTCATGATCAGAATTGTGTGCTCTCCTCAAACAATAGCTTAGTATTCTTTCACTGTAATAGCTACTGTAAATTGGACAGTGCAGTTAGATTAGCAAAATTTAAGCTTTCTGCCAATATCTTGTTACTTACAACCTCATGCTAATTACATTAGCCTACGTTAGTTTAACCGTGCCGCGGACAGGACACAGATCCTGAAGAAGTTTTAAACTCTTAGAGGTTCATGTGAAAATGTGCATTTTAGAATCTAGACATATTCCATATGTTAGAGTACACGATAAGGAGGATAATGACACCAAGATGTTGTCTGTATCATGTACGGTCATACAGGAGGCATGTATAGGTCTAAAAAGGGCCTACAATTGCCAATTTCATCCCGATTTTCTCAAAAATGCAGTAGTTTGTGATGGGCTTCGGGGGACACATACAAGGTAATGAGCAGTCATTCTCACTGCAACATTCTAACATTATTATTAATACATTTCAGATACGCTAAAAAATATATATATTTGGTTGTGTTTATGAAGGCCTTGGGTAACAGAATATGATTTGTATTTTATTTTACATAACACAATAGCATTTTCATTCATTTACGTCACTGTAGGCTGCATGTAAAAACAAAACAAACAAAAAAACAATTCAAGGGTTCAATCAATTTTATTTGTGGAGTGTCTTTGTTAGAATTATGAAACCGAATGCATATGTTTGAAACACGGCAACTGCTCCTTTTTAAAACAACAAAAAATCAAAATAAATATCCCAACCACTCAAGACGCACGGTCAAGACACGTGTTCAAATTATGAAAACATCAGTAGCCTAAACAACATTATAAGCGCCAAGTGGTCTTGATAAATAGTGAAACACAGCACGAAATCAACAACGGCATTATGATGAATATACAGTTGGTATAGAAAGTCAAAATGTTCACCATTTGTTGCCTAACAGCCCGAAATGAAAACACATAAAATTATTATTTTCCTGGCATTATTTACACACAGCGCGCCCTGTTTCTTCATTCACAATTGAGGATTGCAAAATAAGGCTTCCATCACTCATCAACTCACCCATATTCTCCCCATTCATTTATTTCATCTGTTGCTTTACAGTGCCTTAGGAAAGTATTCAGACTCCTTGACTTTTTACACATTTTGATACATTACAGGCTTATTCTAATGGATTCTACACAATCAGAGAGTCTACACAATCTATACATAATGACAAAGTGATAAACCATTTTGTAGAAATGTTTGCAAATGTATTAAAAGTAAAGAAATACCTTATTTACATAAGGCAAATGTATTAAAAGTAAAGAAGTACCTTATTTACATAAGGCAAATGTATTAAAAGTAAAGAAGTACCTTATTTACATAAGGCAAATGTATTAAAAGTAAAGAAATACCTTATTTACATAAGTATTTGGACCCTTTGCATTGAGACTCGAAATTGAGCTCAGGTGCATCCTGTTGCCATTGATCATCCTTGAGATGTTTCTACAACTTGATTAGAGTCCACCTGTGGTAAATTCAATTGATTGGACATGATTTGGAAAGGCACACACCTGTCTATATAAGGTCCCACAGTTGACAGTGCATGTCAGAGTAAAAACCAAGCCATGCGGTAGAAGGATTTGTCTGTAGAGCTCCGAGACGGGATTGTGTTGAGGCACAGATCAGGGGAAGGGTACCAAATTCTTAATTGGAAGTAGTTTGGAACCATCAAGAATCTTCCTAAGAGCTAGCCGCCCGGCCAAACTAAGCAATAGGGAGATGACCAAGAATTCGATGGAGCTCCGAGACACGTCTGGAAGAAACCTGTCACCATTCCTACGGTGAAGCATGGTAGTGGAAGCATCATGCTGTGGGGATGTTTTTCAGCAACACGGACTGGAAGACTAATCAGGATTGAGGGAAAGATGAACAGAGCAAAGTATAGAGAGAGATCACTGATGGGAACCGGACCTCAGACCGGGGTGAAGGTTCACCTTCCCACAGGACAGCGACCCAAAGCACACAACCAAGACACACAACCAAGACAACGCAGGAGTGGCTTCGGGACAAGTCTCTGAATGTCCTTGAGTGGCCCAGCCAGAGCCCGGACTTAACCCCAATTAACCCCTGAAAATAGCTGTGCAGCAACGCTCCCCATCCAACCTGACAAAGCTTGAGAGAATCTGCAGAGTAGAATGAGAGAAACTCTTCAAATACAGGTGTGCCAAGCTTGTAACCTCATTCCCAAGAAGACTCGATGCTGTAATCACTGCCAAAGGTGCTTCAACAAAAGTACTGAGTAAAGGATCTGAATACTTATGTAAATGTAATATTTCAGTTTATTTTTTATTTTTTATAAATAAGCCAAAAATGATAAAAACCTGTTTTTGCTTTGTCATTAAAAAAACAATTGAATCCATTTCTGAAAAACAGCTGTAATGTAACAAAATGTGGAAAAAGTCAAGGGGTCTGAATACTTTTGGAAGGCACTGTATGTGTGAAATTAGTTTCGATATAGTTTATGTTCACTTTCGAGGCAATTATCGGGGAAATTATTACCTGTACACTGCACTTTCAACTGTCGGAAGAATGAGCGGAGCAAGCCCCACTGTCGGGAGAAGGAGGGGCAACAGGGGAAAACCATTAGAAAAATGACATGCACTCCTGAAACTGCTTATAACTCCCGTTCTGTTTGTGAAATTAAGATTCTAACACTGACCGTGTGTTATACAGACTTATTTGGGAAAAGTCAAGGAAATGGCAGAGTAATAAAAAATAAAAAATGATGACCAGTCAAAATGACTGCTTTGGCCGTTCTAGTGTTAAGTTCCTTTTTGAGAGTTGGACTGAATGAGACTGCCAAAGACTATCCAGAGTGAAATATGATTACAATGTGGAACGTCATAGGAATGAATGAGACTGCCAAAGACCAACCAGAGTGAAATATGATGACAATGTGGTACATCATAGGAATGAATGAGACTGCCAAAGACCATCCAGGGTGAAATATGATGACAATGTGGAACATCATAGGAATGAATGAGACTGCCAAAGCAACATCCCAGAGCTGATTAATAAGAGGCTTACAGAATGGATTTGGATATCAATACCAACCTATTGCTCAAACTGACATTAATTGACTTGTATTTAATTTATCTTCCACCCCTGAATTTCAAAACAATTATGACTATTGTGCGTCGGGGACTTGATGATGCATCTTTGTCAAATCCTGCCACACAACAGGATGTTGAAAATGATTGAGTGAGGGGAGAAAGCATCTAGTAACCGTTTATTGTTTTAGGCTAAATCACAGGAAATATTAAGGTGTCAGGTTTCGGGGCAAAAAATGACAGTCGCTGCAACCGCAATACAAGAAGCTTTAATTTCTCAGGGCTCCAAGATTGCTACTTTCTCTCACCCTGGCAGCGTAATTGATTTGATATGGGCGCTGGCCAATGTAATCTTCCTTTAATTACGACCTGCTACTGGCAGAGAAAGAGCGTGAACCCCTGACTGACTGCTCTCCACCTCTTCTCTCATTCGTTTTCCCCTGCTTTCCTTTGACTTTCTCTTCCTCTCCTTTCACTTCCCCTTCTCCCTCTTCTTGGTCTCTCAATTCCTAATTTCCTCTCTTTGCTCCTCTTTCCACCTCTCCTCTGTGATTTAGTCCCAGCACCATGAGGATGAGAAAAGAGCGCTGAGTCGAGAGATTATTGTCCTCAACAATCACCTCATGGAGGCCAAGATCACCATTGAAAAGCTCAGAGAGGACAATGTGAGTATATAGCCAGCCATTGCGCAAAATCCTTACTTCATGAGTTTTTGAAGGGATTCACTGAAAAACTACACACCCAATTAGACCAAAGCCTGGTGATGGCCTTGCCTACCATGCCAACTCTAACATTAACATAAAGATCTCAGTACATTTTCATCATCACAACTTCTTCATTCTTTAAATTGCTAGAGTAAGATGTACAGTAGTGACCCTCAAATCAATAGGGGCCTGATCAGCACAGTTTTTCTCTGGGCGGATGAATTTGTTCTGTAATCGATAGTGTGTTCGTTCCTTTGATTGTGTTCTCCCTAAGTGGAGGCTTGCCTTGTGAGACCCTCAACTTTAAATGGAAGTCAACTTTTGGGTTGTCACAAGAGACTCGAGAGAGAGAAGAACAGATAAAGACTAGTAGTCAATTTGTAATATCATTTTTGAGGACACTATTTTTTGTTTGTCGAGCATTGGTGTGTACGCAAATGCCACACGCTGAAATTACTGTTTGGTCCCATTCTACTCTGATGTACAAATACCATGAAATGACATGGAATTTACATTTATTTGTACATTTAATATAACTGCAAAGCAATTATTGTAGTAACCCATTTTAAATAGATTTAGGTCAGTTACTCCCATTACAATTAATACTGTTCTTAAGTTTGCATGGCACCCCAACCTATGACTCAACAACAGTGTCTATCTTTCCCATGCTAGGACCTGTACAGAAAGGACTGTAACCTGGCAGCACAGCTCCTACAGTGCTCCAAGTCACACCACAGAGCCCACAAGCTATCTGAGGTGAGTTCTGATCTGCTGTACACTCACTCACTGCTAACAAACAGCCCTGTCTCAAATGCTGTTCTGTCAGGCTCTTGATGGCCACTTAATTCTCCCCTGTTGATTTGACCATACAACTGAGCACAACAGAGGACACACTGTCTCCAACAACATCTAGTCCACACAAAGGGGAAGTAAGAAGTGAAGCATGAGCGAAAATCCTCATCAATTCCCTTAGAAATGCCTCACAGACATGGGATCTATTTCTTCAACGTAATGACAAGCATATATGGGCCAAGTAGCAAAGCTGCTACAGAATGAAATTGAAGGAGTTACTGAAATACAGTAAGATAACAGGACCACAGCGGTTGTTATCGATTGACACATTCAGCTGTCAATAACAGGGATTGTTTTTTGAAAAGCACATCCCTCTGAGTCAACTGAAAGTGAGACACAGCAATAGTAATGAATGTCAATGACCACCCCGGAGAATTGACTAATCCGCTAAAAATGCAGCGGTGAATATAGCTGAGCGATCAAAGGGATGCTGCATGATTCTCATTGGGACTTAACTCTGCTAATTACTAGAAGCCAGATAAATTGATCGGTGTGCAGATGAGCCCCTCAGGAAAGCTGCTGAACACGGCATGTTGGAGGCGCTAGTTAACCCTGCAGTCTCACCTGCTTCCCACTCAATTCTCAATGGGGTAGGCAGGCTGCTAAAAATACAGCTGAAGTCGAAGTTTACATACACACTTAGGTTGGGAGTCATTAAAACCAGTTTACATACACTTAGGTTGAGTCATTAAAACTAGTTTACATACACTTAGTTGGAGTCATTAAAACTAGTTTACATACACTTAGGTTGGAGTCATTAAAACTCATTTTTCAACCACTCCACAAATTTCTTGTTAACAAACTATAGTTTGGGCAAGTTGGTTAGACATCTACTTTGACCATGACACAAGTCATTTTTCCAACAATTGTTTACAGACATATTATTTCACTTCTAATTCACTGTATCACAATTCCAGTGGGTAAGAAGTTTGCATACACTAAGTTGACTGTGCCTTTAAACAGCTTGGAAAATTCCAGAAAATGATGTCATGGCTTTAGAAGCTTCTGATAGGCTAATAGACATCCTTTGAGTCAATTGGAGGTGTACCTGTGAATGTATTTTAAGGCCTACCTTCAAACTCAGTGCTTCTTTGCTTGACATCATAGGAAAATCAAAAGAAATCAGCCAAGACCTCAGAAAAAAATGGTGGACCTTTCACAAGTATGGTTCATCCTTGGGAGCAATTCCAAACACCTGAAGAAACCACGTTCATCTGTACAAACAATAGTACACAAGTATAACACCATGGGACCACGCAGCCATCATACCACTCAGGAAGAAGACGCGTTCTGTCTCCTAGAGATGAACGTACTTCAACAGTTGCTCTGCGTTTCTTTAAAACAATAATGTTATTTTCCTGCCGAGCGTCTATTGTCAACCAAAAGCAACATTAAAGACATCATATTTTTCTCTTTTTTTAACCTGTAGCTCTATGTTTGATAGTGGAGGGAAGGGAAGCGACAGGAGACCCAGAGAGCGGGGGAGAGGAGACAGAGAGCGGGGGAGAGGAGACACAGAGAGCGGGGGAGAGGAGACGCAGAGAGCGGGGGAGAGGAGACACAGAGAGCGGGGGAGAGGAGACACAGAGAGCGGGGGAGAGGAGACACAGAGAGCAGGGGAGAGGAGACACAGAGAGTGGGGGAGAGGAGACACAGAGAGCAGGGGAGAGGAGACAGAGAGCGGGGGAGAGGAGACACAGAGTGTGGGGGAGAGGAGACACAGAGAGGGGGAGAGGAGACAGAGAGCGGGGGAGAGGAGACACAGAGAGCGGGGGAGAGGGAGACACAGAGAGCAGGGGGAGAGGAGACACAGAGAGCGGGGGAGAGGAGACACAGAGAGGGGGGGGAGAAGAGACACAGAGAGCGGGGGGAGAGGAGACACAGAGAGCGGGGGAGAAGAGACACAGAGAGGGGGGAGAGGGAGACACAGAGAGGGGGGGAGAGGGAGGACACAGAGAGTGGGGGAGAGGAGACACAGAGAGCGGGGGAGAGGAGACACAGAGAGCGGGGAGAGGAGACACAGAGAGCGGGGAGAGGAGACACAGAGAGCGGGGGAGAGGAGACACAGAGAGCGGGGGAGAGGAGACACAGAGAGGGGGGGAGGAGACACAGAGCGGGGGAGAGGAGACACAGAGAGCGGGGGAGAGGAGACACAGAGAGCGGGGGAGAGAGGAGACACAGAGAGCAGGGGGAGAGGAGACACAGAGAGCAGGGGGAGAGGAGACACAGAGGGCAGGGGGAGAGGAGACACAGAGAGCGGGGGAGAAGAGACACAGAGAGCGGGGGAGAGGAGACACAGAGAGCGGGGGAGAGGAGACACAGAGAGCGGGGGAGAGGAGACACAGAGAGCGGGGGAGAGGAGACACAGAGAGCGGGGGAGAGGAGACACAGAGAGCAGGGGGAGAGGAGACACAGAGAGCGGGGGAGAGGAGACACAGAGAGCGGGGAGAGGAGACACAGAGAGCGGGGAGAGGAGACACAGAGAGCGGGGGAGAGGGGAGACACAGAGAGCGGGGGAGAAGAGACACAGAGAGCGGGGAGAGGAGACACAGAGAGCGGGAGAGATGAGACACAGAGACGTGGGGGAGAGGAGACACAGAGAGCGGGGGAGAGGAGACACAGAGAGCAGGGAGAGGGAGACACAGAGAGCGGGGGAGAGGAGACACAGAGAGCGGGGGAGAGGAGACACAGAGAGGGGGGAGAGGAGACACAGAGAGCAGGGGGAGGGGAGACACAGAGAGCGGGGGAGAGGGAGACACAGAGAGCGTGGGGAGAGGAGACACAGAGAGCGGGGGAGAGGAGATAACAGAGAGCGGGGGAGAGGAGACCCAGAGACGGGGGAGAGGAGACACAGAGAGCGGGGAGAGGAGACACAGAGGAGCGGGGAGAGGAGACACAGAGAGCGGGGGGAGAGCAGACACAGAGAGCGGGGGAGAGGAGACACAGAGAGGGGGGGAGAAGAGACACAGAGAGCGGGGGAGAGGAGACACAGAGAGCGGGGGAGAGGAGACACATAGAGCGGGGGAGAGGAGACACAGAGAGCGGGGGAGAGGAGACACAGAGAGCGTGGGGAGAGGGAGACACAGAGAGCGGGGGAGAGGGAGACAGAGAGCGGGGGAGAGGAGACACAGAGAGCGGGGAGAGGAGACACAGAGAGCGGGGGAGAGGAGACACAGAGAGCGGGGAGAGGAGACCCAGAGAGCGGGGGAGAGGGAGACCCAGAGAGCGCGGGGAGAGGAGACACAGAGAGCGGGGGAGAGGAGACACAGAGAGCGGGGGAGAGGAGACACAGAGAGCGGGGGAGAGGAGACACAGAGAAGCGGGAGAGGAGACACAGGAGAGCGGGGAGGGAGGAGACACAGAGAGCGGGGGAGATGAGACACAGAGAGCGGGGGAGATGAGACACAGAGAGCGGGGAGAGGGAGACACAGAGAGCGGGGGGAGAGGAGACACAGGGAGCGGGGGAGAGGAGACCCAGAGAGCGGGGGAGAGGAGACAGAGAGCGGGGAGAGGAGACACAGAGAGCGGGGGAGAGGAGACACAGAGAGCGGGGGAGTAGAGACACAGAGAGCGGGGGGAGTGGAGACACAGAGTACGGGGGAGAGGAGACACAGAGAGCGGGGGAGAGGAGACACAGAGGGAGCGGGGGAGAGGAGACACAGAGAGGGGGAGAGGAGACACAGAGAGCGGGGGAGAGGAGACACAGAGAGGGGGAGAAGAGACACAGAGAGCGGAGACACAGAGGGCGGGGGAGAGGAGACACAGAGTGGGTGAAGAGAAGAGAGACACCCCCCTTCATTAGAATGAAGACCAGCCTAAACTTTTGTTCTTTTTGTGGCTGTCCAGTGAATACAAGGGGAGTTCTATGTACTGTTAGCAAAGGGGACAGTCATATGTACTGTTAGCAGAGGAGACAGTTGCATGTGATGTTAGCAGAGGGGACAGTTGCATGTAATGTTAGCAGAGGGGACAGTTGCATGTAAGGTTAGCAGAGGGGACAGTTGCATGTAAGGTTAGCAGAGGGGACAGTTGTATGTAATGTTAGCAGAGGGGACAGTTGCATGTAATGTTAGCAGAGGGGACAGTTGCATGTACTGTTAGCAGAGGAGACAGTTGCATGTAATGTTAGCAGAGGGGACAGTTGCATGTAATGTTAGCAGAGGGGACAGTCGTATGCACTGTTAGCAGAGGGGACAGTCGTATGCACTGTTAGCAGATGGAACAGTTGTATGCACTGTTAGCAGAGGGACAGTCGTATGCACTGTTAGCAGAGGGGACAGTCGTATGCACTGTTAGCAGAGGGGACAGTCGTATGCACTGTTAGCAGAGGGAACAGTCGTATGCAATGTTAGCAGAGGGGACAGTCAGATGTAATGTTAGCAGAGGGGACAGTCAGATGTAATGTTAGCAGAGGGGACTGTTGCATGTAAGGTTAGCAGAGGGGGACAGTCGTATGCACTGTTAGCAGAGGGGACAGTTGCATGTAATGTTAGCAGAGGGGACAGTCAGATGTAATGTTAGCAGAGGGACAGTCAGATGTAATGTTGGCAGAGGGGGACAGTTGTACAGACTGTTAGCAGAGGGGGACAGTCGTATGCACTGTTAGCAGAGGGGACAGTTGCATGTAATGATAGCAGAGGGGACAGTCAGATGTAATGTTAGAAGAGGGGACAGTTGTACAAACTGTTAGTAGAGGGGACAGTCATATGCACTGTTAGCAGAGGGGACAGTCATATGCACTGTTAGCAGAGGGGACAGTCGTATGCACTGTTAGCAGAGGGGACAGTCGTATGCACTGTTAGCAGAGGGGACAGTCGTATGCACTGTTAGCAGAGGGGACAGTCGTACAAACTGTTAGCAGAAGGGACAGTCATATGCACTGTTAGCAGAGGGGACAGTCATATGCACTGTTAGCAGAGGGGACAGTCGTATGCACTGTTAGCAGAGGGGACAGTCATATGTACTGTTAGCAGAGGGGACAGTCGTATGCACTGTTAGCAGAGGGGACAGTCGTACAAACTGTTAGCAGAAGGGACAGTCGTACAAACTGTTAGCAGAAGGGACAGTCGTATGCACTGTTAGCAGAGGGGACAGTCGTATGCACTGTTAGCAGAGGGGACAGTCGTATGTACTGTTAGCAGAGGGGACAGTCATATGTACTGTTGGCAGAGGGGACAGTCGTACAAACTGTTAGCAGAAGGGACAGTCATATGCACTGTTAGCAGAGGGGACAGTCGTATGCACTGTTAGCAGAGGGGACAGTCGGCTCACAAACTGTTAGCAGAAGGGACAGTCATATGCACTGTTAGCAGAGGGGACAGTCATATGTACCGTTAGCAGAGGGGACAGTCGTATGCACTGTTACAGAGGGGACAGTCATATGTACTGTTGGCAGAGGGGACAGTCGTACAAACTGTTAGCAGAAGGGACAGTCATATGCACTGTTAGCAGA
>NW_027014710.1:10000-12979 GCF_036934945.1 Oncorhynchus masou masou | reverse complement strand
CTCTCATTAAACACTTACACACATGCACACACACACACCTGTCTCACAAGGACTTAAAATGCTGAAGAGTTTTCAGAAAAATATGGAGCAACTCTATTATGAGCAATTAATGCACAAGGACATTTACATAATCTACAGCAGGTCCTCCACTCAAGGGCCATTCACTTGTTTTCCAAGCTGAACTGAATCATCCACATCAAGCAATACTGGTTTGTCTACCTTTTATCTTGTCTGGGTTTTCAATGCATCAACCCACTGCTACTCTTGTAATATTATAATCTCTCAATGCATCAACCCAGTGGTTAATGGAGACTTCCGATTGTGGTGAGAAAATGCTGCTGCTTCTTTATGGGACCAAACTATTTCAAACTTTTTGGATTTAAATGTTTTCAAAGTTTAAAACATAGCGATCCGCTCGTAAATGGAGACAGCTGCAGTCTGAATCACGTGAGGGTGAATGACAGTCAATAGGCATACTTGTCGGGATTGTTTGGCGAGTAATCTGGCTAGCCTAGCTATAACGTTAGCCTGCTACCTAACGTTTCCTCGAACAGCAATAAAAAAACACTTAAACCCAGAACCTGCAGCTCCTAGCTCCTCTCCCCTCCCCACGTGCTCTCATTTGTTGACTTCTGTAACCGTAAAGCCTTGGTTTCATGCATGTTAACATTAGAAGCCTCCCCCTAAGTTTGATTTATTCACCCGGATGTTTCAGCCGTGTCTGAATCCTGGCTTAGCAAGGCCACCAAAAATTCAGAAATTTCCATCCCTAACTATAACATTTTCCAACAAGATAGAACTGCCAAAGGGTGCGGGTTGCAATCTCTGCAGAGATAGCCTGCAGAGTTCTGTCATACTATCAGGTCTGTGCCCAAACAATTCGAGCTTCTACTTTTACAAGTCTCTCACCGTTACCGCTTGTTATAGACCCCCAGCTATGCCCTGGACACAATATGTGAATTGATTGCCCCCCATCTATCTTCAGAGTTCGTACTGTTAGGTGACTAAACTGGGGCATGCTTAACACCGATGTCCATCCTACAATCTAAGATAGATGCCCTCAATCTCACACAAATTATCAAGGGACCTACCAGGTACGACCCTAAATGTGTAACCATGGGCACCCTCTTAGATATCATCCTTACCAACTTGCCCTCTAAATACACCTCTGTTGTCTTCATCCAGGATCTCAGCGATCATTGCCTCATTGCCTGCATGCGTAATGTCAAACACTCCTAAAACACTTCAGTGAGCAGGCCCTTCTAATCGAACTGGCCCGGGTGTCTTGGAAGGATACTGACCTCATCCGTCAATAGAGGATGCCTGGTTGATCTTTAAAGTGCTTTCCTCACCATCTTAAATAAGCATGCCCCATTCAAAAGATGTAGAACTATGAAAAGATATAGCCCCTGGTTCACCAGACTTGAATGCCCTTGACAAGACAAAAACATCCTGTGGCGTTCTGTATTAGCATTGAAAAGACCCATCGATATGCAACTTTTCAGGTGTAGTCAGGAACCAATATATTCAGTCAGTTAGAAAAGCTAAGGCTGGCTTTTTCAAACAGAAATGTGCATCTTACAGCACAAAATCCCCAAAAGTTTTGGGACACGGTAAAGTAAATGGAGAATAAGAACACCTCCTCCCAGCTGCCCACTGCACTGAGGACAGGAAACAGCGTCACCACGGATAAATCTACGATAATCAATTATTTCAATAAGCATTTTTCTACGGCATTTTTGTACGGCTGGCCATGCTTTCCACCTGGCTACCCCGGCCAACATCTCCACACACACACTTCTCCAAATAAATAACAAAGTCTTCCTACATTATCACCAATTGGCTTTATAGATCTGAACTTCAAGACGCTGCTGAGAGAGAAAGGAAAGGCCGGGTCATGAAACCAGAAGGACAACGCGGACAAGGACATGGGGTGGACGGACCTACTACATACTACTGAGGGGTTTCCTACAAGTCAATTTCAAATTTGCACATTGCAATGGATGGATTACATGGAAAAATAAATTACGAATAATAAAATCCTTAAATCCAGACATTATCTCAATAAAGGAAATGCATTTGTGTTGGCAAGAAACTATTGATATTGAAGGGTGTGGTCACAACATGTCACGCTTTTCTGTAGGTGAAAGAGAGTCGGACCAAAATGCGGCGTGTCTATTGCGATCCATGTTTAATTAAACAAAAGTAAACACAAATTAAATACAAAACAAAAAACGTATCAAGAAAACCGAAACAGCCTAATACTGGTGCAAACTAGCACACGACAGACAAAAGGACAGGAAAAGGAACAATCACCCACAAAACCCAACACCAAACAGGCTACCTAAATATGGTTCCCGATCAGAGACAATGACTAACACCTGCCTCTGATTGAGAACCATATCAGGCCAAACACAGAAACAGACAAACCAGACACACAACATAGAATGACCACTCAGATCACACCCTGACCAAACAAAACACATAAACATACAAAGCAAACTATGGTCAGGTTGTGACACAACATAAACACTCAGGTGACAGCCCCCAGGGGCTCTGGGGGAGTAGGAGTCTGATATGATAAAAGTGTTTTAAAAGCATGTGAATAAATTATCAATATCAATTATCAATTATCAATCAATTATCAATTGCGCTTTGAATTTGAGTCAGATTATTGTTTTTTGATTTTTTGATTTTAGATGCGTCCACCTTCTGTAGTTTATTTGTTTAGTCAAGTAGGTGAACATTTTTGAAAAGTACTGTAGTTCTCTCAGTGAAGATGCTAATTAGAACTAGTCTTTGAAGTGGCCTTATTTGCATAACAAACATTATTTTAAGTGTAACATTTAAAAAAAAGCTGAGAAGAAAAAAGAGAGAGAGAGAGAGAGAGAGAGAGAGAGAGAGAGACAGAGAGAGGAGAAAAGAGAGGGAGAGAGAGAGAGGGAGAGAGAGAGAGAGGGAGACAGAGAGAGGAGAGAG
>NW_027014710.1:5000-7500 GCF_036934945.1 Oncorhynchus masou masou | reverse complement strand
ACACAAAGAAGATTGACATGGTAGACTTTCCTAACTGACAACCCAAAACTGTATTTTGTTAATAAGAATTTTGCATATTGAAACAGGTGGTGAAATGCAAGAGGTAAGATGTAACTATTGTGACCTCGAAGAAACTGATAATTAAAAACATTTCATCCTCTATTGCCCGTTCTACAACGATATAGGCTTGCTCTTTTTCCAGATAGCACACCAGATATACTCTGCCAGTATGAGGAGTGATGTGGATAAATTGAAATGTTTATTTTGTCCGTTGTGTATTTCTGTTTGCAGAATATTAGATTGTGTTTATAGATGGTGTTTATAGATTGTGTATATAGATGGTGTTTATAGATTGTGTTTATAGATTGTGTTGATAGATTGTGTATATAGATGGTGTTTATAGATTGTGTTTATAGATTGTGTTTATAGATTGTGTCTATAGATTGTGTATATAGATTGTGTTTATAGATTGTGTTTATAGATTGTGTTTATAAATTGTGTTTATAGATTGTGTTTATAGATTGTGTCTATAGATTGTGTATATAGATTGTGCATATAGATTGCGTTTATAGATTGTGTATATAGATTGTGTTTATAGATTGTGTTTATAGATTTTGTATATAGATTGCGTTTATAGATTGTGTATATAGATTGCGTTTATAGATTGTGTTTATAGATTGTGTCTATAGATTGTGTATATAGATTGTGTTTATAGATTGTGTTTATAGATTGCGTATATAGATGATGTTTATAGATTGTGTATATAGATGGTGTTTATAGATTGTGTTTATAGATTGTGTATCTAGATTGTGCATATAGATTGCGTTTATAGATTGTGTATATAGATTGTGTTTATAGATTGTGTTTATAGATTTTGTATATAGATTGCGTTTATAGATTGTGTATATAGATTGTGTTTATAGATTGTGTTTATAGATTTTGTATATAGATTGCGTTTATAGATTGTGTATATAGATTGCGTTTATAGATTGTGTATAGATTGTGTATATAGATTGTGTATAGATTGTGTATATAGATTATGCATAGATAGTGTATATGTGCTTGTCTACCACATCAATGTTCTCTTTGTGCCAGATTGGGTTCAAGTGACTTCTGTTTATTTTTTCTGTATTTATTTGTCTGTTATGGTATTTATGTATGCATGTATGTTCATATATGCAGTATGTATGTACAGTGGTGATTTTGCAGGTTTTCCTACTTACAAAGCATGTAGAGGTCTGTAATTTCTATCAACTGTGAGACGGAATCTAAACAAAAATCCAGAAAATCACATTGTATGACTTTTAAGTACTTCTCACAGTTGAAGTGTACCTGTGAAAAAACATTACAGACCTCTACATGCTTTGTAAGTAGGAAAACCTGCAAAATCGGAAGTGTTTCATATACTTGTTCTCCCCAATGTATGTTATCGTACTGCTCTAGGGATATCATTATTGTTTGGATAACCTTATTGACTATTATGTATTGATGTATTGTATTGTGTTCACTCTTTATGTGATGGACAATGCCAGAAGAATAATTATTATTTAATTACCATAGTGAGTTATTGTCATGTTTGTTGATGTGTCAATTAGTGGGATGGTGTTACGGTTTTCTAGTTGCAAGGAGAGTCGGACCAAAATGCGTGTAGATTGCGATCCATGTTTAATAAACTGAAGAAACACAAATCAAAACAAAACAAACAATAAACGTAACAGCAGAAACAGAATAATAATGGTGCAAACTAATAGACAGCAGTCATAAGGACAAAAAGGACAATAAGGACAATCACCACGAAACACTCAAAGAATATGGCTGCCTAAATATGGTTTCCCAATCAGAGACAACGATAAACACCTGCCTCTGATTGAGAACCACTTCAGACAGCCATAGATACACCTAGAACACCCCACTAAGCTATCATCCCAATACATGTGTAAAAAAACAATACAAAAACCACATGCAAAACCCCATGCCACACCCTGGCCTGACCAAACAAATGAAGAAAACACAAAATACTTAGACCAGGGCATGACAGAACCCCCCCAAGGTGCGTACTCCCGGGCGCACACAAGAACCCATAGGGAGGGTCCGGGTGGGCGTGTGTCCACGGTGGCAGCTCTGCGCGGGCGTGGACCCCACTCTTTGTCCGTTTTCCTCTCGTCTTTAGATGGCGACCTCGCCGTCGACCTTGGCCTAGTAGTCCTCACCCAGGACCCCACTGGACTGAGGGGCAGCTCGGGGACTGAGGGGCAGCTCAGGACTGAGTGGTAGCTCGGGACTAGGCAGCTCGGGACTGAGGGTAGCTCGGGATTGAGGGAAGCTCGGGACTGAGTGTAGCTCGGGACTGAGGGAAGCTCCGGGACTGAGGGAAGCTCGGGACTGAGGGGAAGCTCGGGACTGAGGAAGCTCGGCACTGAGAGGGAGCTCGGCACTGAGAGGAAGCTCAGCACTGAGAGAAGCTCAGGCAGGTTGTTGGCTCTTGCAGATCCTGGCTGGC
>NW_027014709.1:0-12980 GCF_036934945.1 Oncorhynchus masou masou | reverse complement strand
AGCCTGAATGTCGCTGTTGAAAATACATGTTGGAAATTCAGTAGCTACATACAGTTGAAGCCGGAAGTTTACATGCACCTTAGCCAAATACATTTAAACACAGTTTTTCACAATTCCTGACATTTAATCCAAGATAAAATCCCTGTTTTAGGCCAGTTAGGATCACTACTTTATTTTTAAATGAAATGTTACAATAATAGTAGAGAGAATGATTTATTTCAGCTTTAATTTATTTAATCACATTCCCAGTGGGTTAGAAGTTTACATGCACTCAATTAGTATTTGGTAGCATTGCCTTTAAATTGTTTAACTTGGGCCAAACATTTTGGGAAGCCTTCCACAAGCTTCCCACAATAAGTTGGTTGAATTTTGGCCCATTCCTCCTGACAGAACTGGTTTAAATTAGTCAGGTTTGCAGGCCTCCTTGCTCGCTACACGCTTTTTCAGTTCTTCCCACAAGTGTTCTATAGGATTGAGGTCAGGGCTTTGTGATGGCCACTCCAATACCTTGACTTTGTTGTCCTTAAGACATTTTGCCACATCTTTGAAAGTATGCTTGGGGTCATTGTCCATTTGGAAGACCCATTTGCGACCAAGCTTTAACTGATGTCTTGAGATGTTGCTTCAATATATCAACATAATTTTCCTGCCTCATGATGCCATCTATTTTGTGAAGTGCACCAGTCCCTCCTGCAGCAAAGCACCCCAACACCATGATGCTGCCATCCCCCGTGCTTCACAGTTGGGATGCTGTTCTTCAGCATGCAAGCCTCCCCTTTTTCCTCCAAACATAAGAATGGTCATTATGGCCAAACAGTACTATTTTTGTTTCATCAGACCAGAGGACGTTTCTCCAAAAAGTACGATATTTGTCCCCATGTACAGTTGCAAACCGTAGTCTGGCTTTTTATGGCGGTTTTGGAGAAGTGGCTTCTTCCTTGCTGAGCAGCCTATCAGGTTATGTCGATATAGGACTCGTTTTACTGTGGATATAGATAATGTTGTACCTGTTTCCTCCAGCATCTTCACAAGGTCCTTTGTTGTTGTTCTGGGATTGGATTTGCACTTTTCAAGACAAAGTACGTTCTTCTCTAGGAGACAGAACGCATCTCCTTCCTACGTCGGTATGATGGCTTGCGTACCATTGTTTGTACAGATGGACATGGTACATTCAGGTGTTTGTAAATTGCTCCCAAGGATGAACCAGACTTGTGGAGGTCTACAATTATTTTTTCTGAAGTCTTGGCTGGATATCTTTTGATTTTCCCATGATGGCAAGTAAAGATGCACTGAGGTTGAAGATATGCCTTGAAATACATCCACAGGTAAACCTCCAATTGACTCAAATGATGTCAATTAGCCTACTGTGAAGCTTCTAAATCCATGACATCATTTTAAACTTTTCCAAGCTGTTTAAAGGCCCAGTCAACTTAGTGTATGTAAACTTCTGACTCACTGGAATTGTGATACAGTGAATTATAAGTGAAATAATATGTCTGTAAACAACAAAGTAGATGTCCTAACCGGCTTGTCAAAACTATAGATTGCTAACAAGACATTTGTGGAGTGGTTGAAAACTAGTTTTAATAACTCCAACCTAAGTGTATGTAAACTTCCTACTTCAACTATATGTTGTTACCACATTTTCAATTCTACCGACTCATGGACGTGGAGTATATTGATTTTGAAGTCAAACCCCAGATATGATCAAACCTAATACAATGTTTCTTCTTTTCTCTCAAGCATGACATTGCTGAAGCACATGTTTTGTGGTCCAGGTCTGATATGTCCTCTACTAAGCTTTTTGTTCACTTTAGCTGTCCCACTATAGTACAGTGACCTAACCTAAAACAACAGGCCGGAGAAATCTCCCAGGGTCATAGGGGTCGCCGTGATGTAATGCAGTTTTATATTTTAATGACCAAACGTGACCTTGAGATTAGAAGAGGAGCTCATTTCTGCGGGCCAGAGTGTGTCCCTACTGCCCATGTCCCTTTGCACTCTCTGTAATGAGACTAACACCACACGTTGTGGTCACTGAATACTATGGCACACTGTGACACTCCGCTGGAGAGTTGGGGTGTGTGTCTGTGTGTGTGTCTCAGGTGTGCCTTCAGGTACAGTGCCTGGAGACATACGTCCACAAGGACAAGTATGGCAGTACAAGACCAATAATACTCTTAGACACCACAGACATTCACACTGATTCAGGGTATGGGAATCCCAGGCATCAGTGGAGACATGCTGTGCTGCCGTGTACTATCACTTGGTTGAGGGTGTGCTACTCTGGACCCACTGTGGCCGGATGGAGGGACGGCAGGCTGCAGCGTAGCCCAGCTCTCTCAGACATCCACAGAGGTCCGCTGAAGATCAATCATGGCTGAGGCCGTCCCCACGAGACTCTCAGTAACATCCACTGATTGCTTTCTGCGGTGCAGGCCGTTAAGTGGAGCCTGGCGATG
Source organism: Oncorhynchus masou masou (assembly GCF_036934945.1). Classification (NCBI taxonomy): domain Eukaryota; kingdom Metazoa; phylum Chordata; class Actinopteri; order Salmoniformes; family Salmonidae; genus Oncorhynchus; species Oncorhynchus masou. The sequence continues at coordinate 10,518 of NW_027014709.1, read as the reverse complement.
GGCTCCTGGACAACACTTAACAATCAATCAGGGGGGCATGGCCACTTCCCTCTGCATGCTGGGCATAGCGCAGCTCCCTTCCTCTGCATTACACACAAACAATAATTCAGGTGGACACAAGTGACACTCAAGAATCACAGGGGGAATGTGGCATTGAGTTAGAATGTGGTAGAGGAGAAATGGAAGGAAAATATATTTTGTGTGATTAACATAGACTAGGTTGATTGAGGCCTGTGAAACCCAGCAGTTCTCATTATCCTTCACAGAGAGGACTTGTCATGTTTCTGTATCTGTCTTTGTTTCTATTTTGAATCAGTGTCCTTCAAAGAGAACGGTAGTTGACATTGTTCTACTAGAAGTTGAAACAAGAGACAATCATACATCAGAATCCATCATCGGTGCATTATGGCAAATTAAAGGAATAACTTTTGAGCACGCTGTAAGACAGATGCAGAGCATTTTAGTCTCACTGCATGGTTGTGATGTGCAGTAGGAAGTCAGCTGGGCCCAGCACTAACTAGGAGGGCTACTTGAAGTTTACCTATTGATTAAGGTTTCATTGACTTAATGAATCCTCAGCCTCCATTAGACAAGTAGCCAATATATGTTCTAATCTCTAAACGGATGTCGAGCCCTGGCTCTCTTTACATGAATTGATCTACTCATCCTCCTACAAATGGGAAAATGGGCGAGTATTGATATGATTCTTAGGCTGGTGATGGATGTGTGGCGTTAAAACATGAGCCATAGTCCAGAGTGAGGGAAGTCCACAGGAAACTGCACTACCAGAGCGACTCAGGGAGAGACCATATTGATTTGTATGAAGAAGATCAGCCCACCTGTTTGTTTCTTACATGCACTTTGCATGATGGCAGTTCACATCCACATGACGTAATAGGAAATACTGGCAAAGCTTCTTTATTTAGAGTAGGAATTGTCTTTAATTAAAAAGGGTTATTCCTATGGATATCCACTATGGGAAAGCTTCACTTACTGTATTTAAGAGCTAATATTTTTCAGGGAAATTTCTTAATATAATTTAACACCTGTGAAGAGATTTGTAACACATTATGGGGAGCTGAGCTCAGATCTCTTACAACTGTAGTGAATGTGGCAGGGAATGTCATTAGCCTATCTGAGGAGAAGGTTTGATGTTGCTGGTGAAGAGAGGATGAAGGAGATCATCCCTATCCTTGATTCAGGCCTTCACAGTGAGTCTCAGATGAAGGAAGGATATTATCTCAGACAAAGATATTGTTTGATATTCAGACCTCTGGGCAAATATTAGTATTAGTCAGATTGAACCCAAGAGAACGGGAGATGCCTTCATCCCCCAAGAACCTCCATTGTTTCACTGGCTGGGGGACATGGCGGGCCAATTGTTTTGGGGAGCTAAGAACTCCTGTAAATTATTTCCCCACAACATCCAGGCATTGTCGGATCTCTCTGAGATTACAGGCATGACCACAGAATATTCTCAAATGTGGACCAGCTGTAGTGAGAACCACACAGACATTCACATTCAGAGAACTTGGATACCATCAAACAACTCTCTCTTTTTCTCCTGGAAGAGATTGCTTTATATCCCCTACTTTCCGTTTTCTTATTAGAAAAGGCACTTTTTGGGGAAAAATTGAACAATCGCTTTCCCTCACTGATCCCCCTCTATTTGGTTGTCAGAAATGTTCATCTTTTCTCCGGCCTGAAATAATGAGCCAGCTTTATTGGTCAAAGGCCATAATAATTTGAGTTCTTATTTTATAAACTAATTTCTTCCGAATGACATTGTGATAGAGGCAGGAATAATAAATCACAAACACGTTCCAGAAGATTGCATTGTAAATGTCAAACTAGACAGGAAATTGTAATTAAAGAAAGGAAATTGCTTCAAAGAAGCACTTGAATTTTAAAATGAGCTAAGCATGGAATTTTGTAAGCATTTAATTATGGCCCAATTTGCAGAGGCTGTTTAGCTCTCTCTCTCTCTCTCTCCCTCTCTCTCTCTCTCCCTCTCTCTCTCTCTCCCCTTTCTCTCTCTCTCCCTCTCTCTCCCCCTCTCTCTCTCTCTCCCTCTCTCTCTCTCCTCTCTCTCCCCCCTCTCTCTCTCTCTCTCTCACTCTCGCTCTCTCTCTCAGTAATATAGTAATTCTCTCCTCTACACAGCTGCTATTGAAAGCTGGCTGCTGAGAATGCTTAGAGGATCAGGGCAGAGCTTAATACTCATCGCTGTTGTTCACAACCCAGGTTATTATTTCCTGATATTTCTCCCTGACATTGTCTCCGTTGCACTCTCAACTGAAGGGTCTCAATTGGAGGAGAAAGAGGGAGAAGATATGTGGAAATCTCCTATGTTGATAACAACCCCCCTCCTATTCCGTCAGCCAGATTGAGTCTTAACCCTAAATAGATAATTGTGTGTCATATTTTGGATGGGAGCACTTAATAGAAGTGTCTAGCAGCAACATCAATATTGAAACCTCCTTATTCATATTTATATACGTTGGCATGACAATACCAGTGAAATCAGAGGAGAGAAAGTATCTAATATGATGTGTCTCTTTAGGAATTTGCAGTATGCTTGAAAATAATATTATTTTATTTATTTTATTAGGATCCCCATTAGCTACTGAAAATCAGCAGCTACTCTTCCTGGAGTTCAAGGTTTGGTCCATATTTACACCAGACTATTTGAGTTTATAGAAGATATCTTCCAATGTGTTTTCATATCCGAAAGAGTAACATTGGTAGTGGGTAGATCCATTGCATTTGACCACCCTGTCTAAATCAGGCCCCAGGCCCATCCCTAACCCTGCCATACAAACAGAGGTCCAGAATAATGGAGGTTTCTGTGTGAGGTGGGGCTACAGGAGGGGGCTGGCGGTCCAGTGTTCACAGTGATATCACGCAGCCTCTCCGCAGACTGGCTGAGTAAGAGGAACAACAGAATTTCGACTGAAGAGATCAATTATAGATAGAAGGAAATGAATGGAAAAGTAATTTAATAAATTATTGAGTTGATGTCTTATATCATGTACAAAAGCAAATGAAAAAAATGATAGTGTATTTGGATGAAGCTGGATTTAAAGAGCTTCAAAATGATATTTAATTAGAAAAATAAAATAAATGTCAGTGATTGGTATATGAGGTTTCACGGGGGACGATAAATGAATGAGGGCATTTGGAGCGAGAAAACATGTGCCAGCATGGAGTGTGACTGTCTGGACAGACAAGGAGAGGAGAGGTTGGGGGCCAGAGTTTAAAGAGTCAACCGTGGAGTGTCGCTATGTCTTCTCCCCTCTCACAGATGAGCAGATTGGGAGGCACAGTTTTTCTTCCTCTTTTTGGGCCCCGTTCCACTTCAGTCTACTGCAACCAGTCTACTGCAACCAGTCTACTGCAACTAGTCTACTGAATGAAAGGCACAGGAGCAGATCCAAAACATGTGCTATGAATGTGACAGGGAAATTAGGTTGACAGAGCGCCTCAGCAGAGTCAGAGACGATACCACGTAAGGTCAACTCAAAACATCACTACGTTTTATAAAATGGATGCAGCTCTGGGATTTCAAGTGTAAGTTCAAGTGAACTTTATTTTACCTCTTGTTTTATTCAAAATGACGTATCCAACCCTCAATTAAACGTAAGTTTCAGGACTTAAAAGAACATAGCATAGCTCACACTTCAGCCTGAGGAAATAGAAATACAAAGAGAGTAATTAAACAAGGAAACTTAAAAAAGTTGAATCACAGCCTTCCTCCATGGAACTGATGCAGGAGGAAGAGTTTATGGCACAAATTAGAGGGGTTAAAGAATGAGAGATGCAGAAAGATGGAGGGGAGATAGGGAGAGAGACTAATTTATGTGTGTGTTTCTGATGCCATGTCTGGGATGTAGCATCCCCCTCAGAAGGGGTGCCTGGCGCGGGGCGTCTGGAGATGCAGAATGTAAATAGAGCAGGTTTCTAGGTGAAGTTGGGCACAGTCACAGCCTGTGTTGGACCCAATCGGCAAGTCGCTAAACAAGTGTTCTTTGTGATGCTGGGCCCCTGGGACCGAGGGAAATGACTCCCATCATCTGCTAGGCTGTGTTACTCTGCAGCCACTATTTATAAGATGAAAGACTCTCTTCAGGGAACGTCAGAATTAGTATTTTCTTTCTCCAATTAATTTGTGTTGTGAGATAGTTTTCTGGTGCCCAGGCTCCCCAGTGAGTTGGTGTTTGTGTGTTTGCTCGATAGTCATTGTTTGGAAACTCCAGGAAAAGGGGACTGTTTGTTGGGCTTTGCTTTGTTACTGTTATGCACTCAGCTCATGTCTGGATGAGCATCCTCCTTCGCAAAACCTTAATAGTGTCTCTACAAGATAGAGTTAGCATTTATTTGATATACTCAGTAGAATTAAGTAATGGATGTAGTGAGAGTCATTGTTAAAAGGTGAAGTAGGGAAAGAAATTTTGCAACACGTTGTCAACATCTTATTTTCAGAACTTAGATCATTATCCATTTCTTCGCCTTAATATCTCTCTCTCTCTCTTCTCTCTCTCTCTCTCTCTCTCTCTCTCTCTCGCACGTGAACGCATACACACACTGACAAACATAGAGAAGAGAACCCATAATGAATTAAGAACATCTCAGTATGATTAATTGGTTATATCAACTAAAGGCAAAGATAAAAGCCGAACTGTAATTGAATGTAATGCTTCATTTAAGTATAGATTTGTACCAGACCACTTTATTGAAGTACTTTCTCACACTTATAATATGCTTTTAAAAATGGAAACGACAAACTCATTTTAGGGAATTAAAAAGTCAGTTAATAGCTAATTTACTTCAAATTCACTCTGGTAATCCATGTTGTGCCACAGGCCGAGAGCAGTACTGCATCCCTGCCCCGATTATGTGGCCTGCAGTGTTGGTTGAGGAGAAGGAGAGCCTCTCTCTCCATGTCTTCTGGCATTACTGCAGTAATAGAACAGAAGGTGCTAATATTAAAACGTGTGACTCCACTAATGAATCCGTTTCAATATTCTGCCATTCTAAGCACTAAATTATCATAAGACATCCGCTCTTGTGCCCATTCAAATGAGCAACACTTTGCTTGGAATAAACTGTTTGACTTAATGAGCTGAGAAAAGAGCATGATTACCTCCTCCACTCCCGTCAACACATTCTAAAGGCTGCCATAGAGAACGTTACGGGGGATATGAATAGACTGCATCTCTTTGAACTTTAAATGAAGTCACTAGATTTCAATTGTTGTCCCCCATATGTCAATGTGCCTACGAATAGCACTGCTGATCAATCAAAATATGAATGAGGTAAGTCTATCTGGGCAAAGTCAAATTCATGTACAATGCCTTTGGAAATCAGACTTAAATAGTAGTTACACTTGAGACTAAAGAGTGAGGGGGCGAGATCCCATCATGCTTTGTTCTGATATCTGTCAGTGAAATGTGATGATTGGTTGGAATGCCACAGTAGATGTTTTCTAAAGCATTGTGCTCAGTCTAAAAATGGGCCCATTCGGAGAACATAAACCAGGGTCATTACAGCAATGTGAGATCCGTCCTTTATCCTAACTGTTGGTATTAATTACACACGCACTGAAATGTCTGTGCTCGTGTGTCTGTGTTTATGCATGCCTGCGTACGTTCACACATGTCTAGGGGAATTAATTATTTAGAGCATCAATTTGTTAGTTAGTCATCTGCAGGTGTCCTGTATCCACCGCATGCCAGCTCTTTGCACCATTGTAATTGAATAACTTCTAGAAAAGTCATCACATATCTGTTTTCTCTCTCTTATGCGGCGTGTAAAATGTGCTCCTGTAACTACCTGGGAGAGCAACCCATCAACAGCTGTTAGAGCTGACTTGAAGGTTAAATATTAGGAAGGAATCCAATTTCTCTTGTCTATTCAGCTCAGCGGTGTGTTAGATTGCAGCTGGAGTGTGCTTACGGAGTGTGGGATATGAAGTGGGCTAATCAATCCCCTCTGCTTCATTCTCAAATTCCTCTCATATCAGGTCCCTGCCCCCGGGCAGGCCTTTCTGCTTTCCCAAAGCCAATTCCACTACCGAAATAAGAACTGTGACTGTGCAGCTAGAGGGTGAAGTTGAGTTTTCCTTCATGATTAATCTCTTCTTGGGTGGCTTTCTGAAAAAAGAAGAGGAGGAGAGGAAATGAAAACTTGCCCGTCACAAGGCAGCGACTTGCATGTTTTCTTCCTCTGAATGAGCCTGGTGTACTGAAGCTTGCTTATCTGCCCAGAGAAAAGAGGGGCATTCATTTTTTGACAGGGCTTCATGTTGACATTGAGAAAATGAACTACCTGATGCTACGATTAAACCTGGGCTGCCATAATTGTCATCTGAACTGTGGCTATGATGAAACTTAAAGTATGTTTTTAACAGCTCCTCGTTTCAAGGACTTTGGAGGGCCCGGGGCGATGGGGTGACGCATCAAGTGTTTGGCAACTAATAAACGTGTGTGTCATCTCTCAAAGATAGTGATGCACACACTCTGATTTATTCTGAGAGGAAATAACCTTGATCTTCCGAACCTTCCATTTGAATAAACGTGAGACCCAAGAAGACGAGCTAGCCTGGTCTGAGAGCATCTTTTATCTACACACACTAACAGTTCTCTTTCAAATCAAATCAAATGTTATTAGTCACATGCGCCCGAATACAACAGGGACCTTGGCAGTGAAATGATTACTTACGAGCCCCTAACCAACAGTGCACTTGAAAAAATACAGATAAGAATAAGAGATAAAAAAAGTAACAAGTAATTTAAGAGCAGCAGAAAAAATTAACAGTATATACAGGGTGTGCCGGTACAGAGTCAATGTGCCGGGGCACCGTTGGAGGTAGTATGTACATGTAGAGAGTTATTGAAGTGACTATGCATAGATGACAACAGAGAGTGGTGTGAGAGGGAGGGGGTAGCCATTTGGCCAGATGTTCAGAAGTCTTATGGCTAGAAGTAGAAGATGTTTGAAGCCTTTTTGACCTAGACTTGGCGCTCCGGTACCGCTTGCCAAACGGTAGCAGAGAGAACAGTCTATGACTAGGGTGGCTGGAGTCTTTGCCAATTGTTAGAGCCTTCCACTGACACCGTCTGGTATAGAGGTCCTGAATGGCAGGAAGCTTGGCTCCAGTGATGAACTGGGCCGTTCGCACTACCCTCTGTAGTGCCTTGCGGTCAGAGGAGGAGCAGTTGCCATACCAAGCAGTGATGTAACCAGTCAGGATGCTCTCGATGGTGCAGCTGTAGAACCTTTTGAGGATCTGAGGACCCATGCCAAATCTTTTAAGTCTCCTGAGGGGGAATAGGTTTTGTCGTGCCCGCTTTACAACTGTCTGTGTGCTTGGACCATGTTAGTTTGTTGGTGATGTGGACACCAAGGAACTTGAAGTAACCTGCTCCACTTCAGCCCCATCGATGAGAATGTGGGCGTGCTCGGTCCTCTTTTTCCTGTAGTCCACTATCATCTCCTTTGTCTTGATCACGTTGAGGGAGAGGTTGTTGTCCTGGCACCACACGGCCAGGTCTCTGACTTCCTCCCTATGGGCTGTCTTGTTGTTGTCGGTGATCAGATGGTGTTGGAGTCGTGCCTGGCCGTGCAGTCATGAGTGAACAGGGAGTCAGGAGGGGGTTGAGCACATACCCCTGAGGGGCCCCTGTGTTGAGGATCAGCGTGGCGGATGTGTTGTTACCTACTCTTACTACCTGGGGCGTCCCGTCAGGAAGTCAATGATCCTGTTGTCTTTACTCTCTAGCTCTTCAGCAGAGATGTTCATTACGCTTTAGTATATCAAGCACTCAGGGCTGGATGGTCAGTCTTTTCTTCAGGAGGACAGAGATTGCCTGTTAGACCCACAACAAAGAGGCCAGCCTTATTATAGAGCCAGCAGATGGGCCTAGCACTACCAGAGCAGAGGGTAAGGTGATATAACCTTAAAGTGCCAGTATCACATTTTACAGGTTATAATGACATCTGTCACTGAGATTGGACCTGTCAAGCGCTTCCTCCGTCCACTTGAATTGCTCTTAATGGCTGTCCGTGATGGTCCAGACACACTGTTAGACCTGGGTCGATGCCCGTCCACTGAGTGTTGCTGTGGAAAGCCAGAGGAGATGAGGCCCTTTTTGAGTTAGCATCAGCTGGATTTGGGAGCTTTAGGTGCAATCATATACTGTACAAAAAATTGTTTAGTCTGTTTATTTAGTTTAATCATCTCATATAGGTTAGTACTTACAGTATATTACACCATAAGTCATATTTTAAGGTACCAACTACAACAAGCGATGGGTTCAACAGGGATTCTAAATGGCTTCTGAAAATGTATGCATTTGTTATGTCTTAATGATAATCCCACATTGGATACGCAAGCGTTACACCACACATCAAGTGCATTTTTAAGTGTCTAAAGCATTCCATTTGTAAAACAGCCCATTTGCCCACTAACCCCCACCAAACAAATTGGTTGAGAACAACAAAGTTCAATCTATGTCTGGATATTTCTTTGTTTGTTTCTCTCATCTTATGAAAGTTCTCTTTTGCATCAGAAATTAGGTGTGCTGGTCCACAGGGGACCCAGTGAGTGTGGGTTTGAGGGGATGGGAGGCCAGTCTCTTACAGCTAGAAGCACCTCAGAGCCAGTCTAAACAGTGGGCACGGGCCTCTACACACGGTTTAATGGAAGAGTGGAGTAGCAAACACCAAGGAGCTGCATCTGAGTGAGGGACTGGGGTGAGGTAAACATGTTCCCCATCGCTGCCTGGTCTGAGTGACTGACTGATTGGGGGCCTGGAACTCAGTCATAAAATATAGAAAGGGACAGTGCCTTGTACCTGCATAATGATTCCTACTGTACATTATGTTGTTTTCTAGCCTGATGGATGACGTTTTGGGAGTAACAAGGCTTCTGTCGTATCTGAAATGGAGTTCTGCTTGGCCTCCATGTTGTACTAGTCTTGAAAATCCAAATGCTAGGCAACAGTGACGAGGGTCTAGGTAAAATGATGGACTTTTTTGGAAACTTCAATAAGAGGAAAGATTTGTTCCTGGGTCGGTCCAAACAACTCTCCCAATGAATCGTGATTCAAAACTAAAGTTTGCAGACAAAGCCTTTGCAGTAGTTTTAGTGAAGGTAGTTGATGAAAAATAGCCATTCCCGAAATGCACTCGTAAAAATGTAAGCTGTGACGTTGGCAGTGACGTAGTTCCTCCATGCCAAAAGAGTCACTGTTGCCTAGGGTTTACAATACTGATGTTGTACAGTTATTTAATCCTGCGTTCATTATGGTGGTCCGCTAGATGAGTTAGATCTGCCAACTGCTGTATAATCAGTCACTGCCATCATGGTAATGTAGCTGAGCTCTTCTCTTAAGTAGCTGTAATTGCTTTGTGTGTATAGGACTTACATATAGTGGCATTTACATGGGCTGGATGGAATTTAATGTACAGTATTCCCCCAGTGCTGCCTCTCTCCAGTCTCCAGTAGCACGCAGTGCTTCACTCCTAGAGCCACTCTCTGACAACTCTGACTCAGAGCTCCATCATATTGATGAATAAAATAGTACCTTTTTCCAATTAGATTTTCCAGTGTTGGCAAGAAAATGCACATGCTGGGGGAAAATTTGTCCGGATCCTTGAAGGTTTGCGAGAGCAGCATAAAAGTTGGGTCCTGGGCCTTAATGATACGGATGATGATGTGGTAGGCTGACACTTTGTCAGATGCTTTTACTGGGAGGGCCAGGGTACAGGGTACAGGGTGAGAGAGATCCTGGCCCACTCCTCCTCACCTCATTGTCCTCTTCTCCTCTCCCTGGGATGGAGGAGAGGATGGGGCATAGATGCCCCCTTTCTGCTCCGACTCCAACTGTCATCTCAGCCTCGGCGGAGCTGTGCTGCACTTAGGCCCCATTTGCTTTTAAGGATGTCTGACAGGACGGCGGCCACGTATGATCAAACTTTACTTTCGCCGTGCACTTGTGACAGTTCATTCAGAGGGGCCCTAATGCGCTGTCACCAGCGCTCTCCACTCAGATGCCTTGATTTACCTTCCCCATCTGTCTCAGTCAAGCAGCACCAGGACAGAAGTTGGGGAGGGAGGTTGGGTGGCATGCTAACTCTAGGGCCCACGCACTTTATATTTAACGTGTCCCTCCCAGCCCCCATACTCCTCACCTTTATGTTTGCCTTTCCAAACTTCAACCTGCAACATAGCACTATACAACACAGTGTACTACTGTGCATTGCTATTGCTGTTGTCTGAGGATTTTTCATATCACTTTTTTTTAAAGATGTTCTTTAATAATGGGGGAGTGAGGATGTTATTGTCTTGAATGGTGCATTGTCCCTGTGTCTATTAACCCCTGTTTGTAGTCCTGATGGGGATGGTAGAGTGGAAGGTAGAACGTGGTATTACATATCACCAGGCTTTAGTAATCAGGCCCTCTACACTAGCTCCTGGTGGCCTACACACGTGCATGGGGAGTGTATACTAGATCT
>NW_027014708.1:335581-338260 GCF_036934945.1 Oncorhynchus masou masou | reverse complement strand
AGTGCACTATTTCCTACATAGGTCCCTGGTCAGAAGTAGTGCACTATTTCCTACATAAGGCCCTGGTCAACATAGGGCCCTGGTCAAAAGTAGTGCACTATTTCCTACATAGGGCCCTGGTCAAAAGTAGTGCACTATTTCCTATATAGGGCCCTGGTCAAAAGTAGTGCACTATTTCGTACATAGGGCCCTGGTCAAAAGTAGTGCACTATTTCCTATGTAGGGCCTTGGTCAGAAGTAGTGCACTATTTCCTATGTAGGGCCCTGATCAGAAGTAGTGCACTATTTCCTATATAGGGATCTGGTCAAAAGTAGTGCACTATTTCCTATGTAGGGCCCTGGTCAGAAGTAGTGCACTATTTCCTATATAGGGCCCTGGTCAGAAGTAGTGCACTCTTTCCTATATAGGGCCCTGGTAAGAAGTAGTGCACTCTTTCCTATATAGTGCCCTGGTCAGAAGTAGTGCACTATTTCCTATATAAGGCCCTGGTCAGAAGTAGTGCACTATTTCCTATATAGGCCCCTGGTCAAAAGTAGTGCACTGTTTCCTATATAGTGCCCTGGTCAGAAGTAGTGCACTATTTCCTACATAGGGCCCTGGTCAAAAGTAGTGCACTATTTCCTACATAGGGCCCTGGTCAAAAGTAGAGCACTATTTCCTATATAGTGCCCTGGTCAGAAGTAGTGCACTATTTCCTATATAGGGCCCTGGTCAGAAGTAGTGCACTCTTTCCTATATAGGCCCCTGGTCAAAAGTAGTGCACTATATGGTGTATAGGGACGCAACTTGGCAGTGTTTCTCATAGCTGTGTCTGACTCATGTATGTAACAAACAGTCCTTTATTATTGACAGCAAGTTCTGAACACACACACACACACACACACACACACACACACAAAGGAGAGCTAACAACGTCCCTCAAGTCGCTGTTCTGGTTTGTCTGCTCAGGACTTCAAGGGCAGTTGTTGAATAATCTACACGACTGGTAAGCAGAGAGAGAGAGAGAGAGAGAGAGAGAGAGAGAGAGAGAGAGAGAGAGAGAGAGAGAGAGAGAGAGAGAGAGAATGATAGAGAGAGAGATAGAGAATGATAGAGAGAGAGATAGAGAATGATAGAGAGAGAGAGAGAGAGAGAATGATAGAGAGAGAGATAGAGAATGATAGAGAGAGAGATAGAGAGAGAGATAGAGAAAGAGGGATAGAGAGAGATGTCGAGAGAGAGAAAGAGGGATAGATAGAGAGAGAGAGAGAGAGAGAGAGAGAGAGGGAGGGGAGAGAGAGAGAGGGATAGAGAGAGAGAGAGAGAGGGATAGAGAGAGAGAGAGAGGGAGAGAGAGAGAGAGAGTGGTATAGAGATAGAGAGAGAGGGATAGAGAGAGAAGGATAGAGAGAGAGAGAGGGGGGGGATAGAGAGAGAGAGAGAGAGGGAGAGGGATAGGGAGAGGGATAGAGAGAGGGAGAGGGATAAAAGAGAGAGAGAGAGAGAGAGGGATAGAGAGAGAGGGAGAGGTAGAGGGAGAGGGATAGAGAGAGAGGGAGAGGGATAGAGAGAGACAGCACTCATATATTTCCTCAATGAAAACAATGTACTGAGCAAATGTCAAATTGGCTTTTTACCAAATTACCGTACAACAGACCATGTATTCACCCTGCACACCCTAATTGACAACCAAACAAACCAAAACAAAGGCAAAGTCTTCTCATGCTTTGTTGATTTCAAAAAAGCCTTCGACTCAATTTGGCATGATGGTCTGCTATACAAACTGATGGAAAGTGGTGTTGGGGGTAAAACATACAACATTATACAATCCATGTACACAAACAAGTGTGATGTTAAAATAGGCAAAAAAAGACACACATTTCTTCCCACAAGGCCGTGGGTTGAGACATCAACGAATTGGCGAGGGCACTGGAAAAGTCTGCAGCACCCGGCCCTACTGGAATCTGAAGTCAAATGTCTGCTGTTTGCCCGATAATCTGGTGAATCTGCGAAGACTGACATTTTAATCTGAGAGGAGAATCTACCCTAGAGTCAATCATGTAGACCTGGACCCTGACAGTAAATCTCAGTAAGACCAAAATAACGGTGTTCCAAAAAAGGTCCAGTCGCCAGGACCACAAATACAAACTCCATCTAGACACTGTTGCCCTACAGCACACAAACAACTATACATACCTTGGCCTAAACATCAGCGCCACAGGTAACTTCCACAAAGCTGTGAACGATCTGAGAGACGAGGCAAGAAGGGCCTTCTATGCCATCAAAAGGAACATAAAATTCAACACGCCAATTAGGATCTGGCTAAAAATACTTGAATCAGTCATAGAGCCCATTGCCCTTTATGGTTGTGAGGTCTGGTGTCCGCTCACCAACCAAGACTTCACAAAATGGGACAAACACCAAATTGAGACTCTGCACGCAGAATTCTGCAAAAATATCCTCCGTGTACAACGTAGAACACCAAATAATGCATGCAGAGCAGAATTAGGCCAATACCCACTAATTATCAAAATCCAGAAAAGAGCTGTTAAATTCTATAACCACCTAAAAGGAAGCGATTCCCAAACCTTCCATAACAAAGCCATCACCTACAGAGAGATGCATCTGGAGAAGAGTCCCCTTGTCACGTTCTGACCTTAGTTCCTTTGTTTTGTCTTTGTTTTAGTGTGGTGTGAGTT
>NW_027014708.1:325581-328081 GCF_036934945.1 Oncorhynchus masou masou | reverse complement strand
ATTGTGCTGCTGTCCTGGGGCTCTGTAGGGTGTGTTTGTGTTTGTGAACAGAGCCCCAGGACCAGCTTGCTTAGGGGACTCTTCTCCAGGTTCATCTCTCTGTAGGTAATGCCTTTGTTATGGAAGGTTTGGGAATCGCTTCCTTTTAGGTGGTTATAGAATTTAACGTCTCTTATCTGGATTTTGATCATTAGCGGGTATCGGCCTAATTCTGCTCTGCATGCATTATTTGGTGTTCTACGTTGTACACGGAGGATACTTTTTCAGACATCTGCATGCAGAGTCTCAATTTGGTGTTTGTCCCATTTTGTGAAGTCTTGGTTGGTGAGCGGACCCCAGACCTCACAACCATAAAGGGCAATGGGCTCTATGACTGATTCAAGTATTTTTTAGCCAGATCCTAATTGGTGTGTTGAATGTATGTTCCTTTAGATGGCATAGAAGGCCCTTCTTGCCTTGTCTCTTAGATCGTTCACAGCTTTGTGGAAGTTACCTGTGGCGCTGATGTTTAGGCCAAGGTATGTATAGTTGTTTGTGTGCTGTAGGGCAACAGTGTCTTGATGGAGTTTGTATTTGTGGTCCTGGTGACTGGACCTTTTTTGGAGCACCATTATTTTGGTCTTACTGAGATTTACTGTCAGGGTCCAGGTCTACATGATTGACTCTAGGGTAGATTCTCCTCTCAGATTAAAATGTCAGTCTTCAGATCTTCAGTCTGTTTTATGACACTGAAAACTTACTGACGTTTACGACCGCTATACTGGCTTGAATCAGTTAAAACTCCCTCACCAACAGTCAAAACTACTCCCTCACCAACAGTTAAAACTCCCTCACCAACAGTTAAAACTCCCCCACCAACAGTCAAAACTACTCCCTCACCAACAGATAAAACTACTCCCTCACCAACAGTCAAAACTACTCCCTCACCAACAGTCAAAACTACTCCCTCACCAACAGTTAAAACTCCCTCACCAACAGTTAAAACTCCCCCACCAACAGTCAAAACTACTCCCTCACCAACAGATAAAACTACTCCCTCACCAACAGTCAAAACTACTCCCTCACCAACAGTCAAAACTACTCCCTCACCAACAGTTAAAACTCCCTCACCAACAGTTAACACTCCCTCAACAACAGTTAAAACTCTCTCACCAACAGTTAAAACTCCCTCACCAACAGTTAAAACTCTCTCACCAACAGTCAAAACTACTCCCCCACCAACAGTCAAAACTCCCTCACCAACAGTCAAAACTACATCCCTCACCAACAGTCAAAACTACTCCCTCACCAACAGTCAAAACTACTCCCTCACCAACAGTCAAAACTCCCTCACCAACAGTCAAAACTACTCCCTCACCAACAGTCAAAACTACTCCCTCACCAACAGTTAAAACTCCCTCACCAACAGTTAAAACTCCCTCACCAACAGTCAAAACTACTCCCCCACCAACAGTCAAAACTCCCTCACCAACAATCAAAACTACTCCCTCACCAACAGTCAAAACTACTCCCTCACCAACAGTCAAAACTACTCCCTCACCAACAGTCAAAACTCCCTAGCCAACAGTCAAAACTACTCCCTCACCAACAGTCAAAACTACTCCCTCACCAACAGTCAAAACTACTCCCTCACCAACAGTTAAAACTCCCTCACCAACAGTTAAAACTCCCTCACCAACAGTCAAAACTACTCCCCCACCAACAGTCAAAACTACTCCCTCACCAACAGTCAAAACTCCCTCACCAACAGTCAAAACTACTCCCTCACCAACAGTCAAAACTACTCCCTCACCAACAGTTAAAACTCCCTCACCAACAGTTAAAACTCCCCCACCAACAGTCAAAACTACTCCCTCACCAACAGTCAAAACTACTCCCTCACCAACAGTCAAAACTACTCCCTCACCAATAGTCAAAACTCCCTCACCAACAGTCAAAACTACTCCCTCACTAACAGTCAAAACTACTCTCTCACCAACAGTTAAAACTCCCTCACCAACAGTTAAAACTCCCTCACCAACAGTTAAAACTCCCTCACCAACAGTTAAAACTCTCTCACCAACAGTTAAAACTCCCTCCCATCAGTTAAAACTCCCTCACCAAAAAACCTTGGGAGGTGGGAACACCGGGGAGGTGGGAACACTAGAGTCTTTCTGGTAAAACACCGGGGAGGTGGAAACACTGGGGAGGTGGGAACACTAGAGTCTTTCTGGTTAAACACCGGGGAGGTGGGAACACTAGAGTCTTTCTGGTAAAACACCGGGGAGGTGGGAACACTGGGGAGGTGGGAACACTGGGGAGGTGGGAACACTAGAGTCTTTCTGGTTAAACACCGGGGAGGTGGAAACACTGGGGAGGTGGGAACACCGGGGAGGTGGGAACACTAGAGTCTTTCTGGTTAAACACCGGGGAGGTGGGAATACCGGGGAGGTGGGAACACCGGGGAGGTGGGAACACTAGAGTCCTTCTGGTAAAACACCGGGGAGGTGGGAATACCGGG
>NW_027014708.1:318081-320581 GCF_036934945.1 Oncorhynchus masou masou | reverse complement strand
AGGCAGGTAGTCTAGTGGTTAGATAGACAGGTAGTCTAGTGGTTAGAGGGGCGGGCAGCCTAGTGGTTGGAGGGGCGGGCAGCCTAGTGGTTGGAGGGTATTTTACTCCAAGAAAAGTGAGCAGGTATCCTGTCCACTTGTAAAATAAACAAGTTATTAAATTGTATTTCCATTGGGTCTAATGTGTGAGTCATGTTTATTGTGCGCGTGTGTGTGAGTCATGTTTATTGTGCGTGTGGGAGAGCGAGAGAGAATGTGTACGTATGTAGTATTTCATGTTTTCCTTGTCAGCCCCCATCTCACCGATCCGTGACCTCTCCACCACCTGTGAGTAAACACAACTGCACATGTCCGCTGTGGGAAATGGATAACATCAGTAGGCCTAAATATCTCCAATCATAAAATAACAAGGAGCATTTATATTTAATAAACAAGAAATGACAATATATTGATGTATTTACACACTAATTTGTGTGTGCGTTTTACGTCTTCTTGTTAGTCACCCATCTCCACCCTTCTGCGGCATAAATATCTGAGCCTGGAGCTCCCTCCGGGTCGTCTCCCTCCGGGTCGTCTCCCTCCGGGTCTACTCCCTCCGGGTCGTCTCCCTCCGGGTCGTCTCCCTCCGGGTCTACTCCCTCCGGGTCGTCACCCTCCGGGTCGTCTCCCTCCGGGTCTACTCCCTCCTGGTCGTCTCCCTCCTGGTCGTCTCCCTCCGGGTCGTCTCCCTCCGGGTCGTCTCCCTCCGGGTCTACTCCCTCCGGGTCTACTCCCTCCGGGTCGTCTCCCTCCGGGTCGTCTCCCTCCGGGTCTACTCCCTCCGGGTCTACTCCCTCCGGGTCTACTCCCTCCGGGTCTACTCCCTCCGGGTCGTCTCCCTCCGGGTCTACTCCCTCCGGGTCGTCTCCCTCCGGGTCGTCCCCCTCCGGGTCGTCCCCCTCCGGGTCGTCCCCCTCCAGGTCGTCTCCCTCCAGGTCGTCTCCCTCAGGGGACCTGTACATTAGTGAGGGCTGTTGGGGCTCTGTACATTAGTGAGGGCTGTTGGGGCCCTGTACATTACATTTACATTTAAGTCATTTAGCAGACGCTCTTATCCAGAGCGACTTACAAATTGGTGAATTCACCTTCTGACATTAGTGAGGGCTGTTGGGGCTCTGTACATTAGTGAGGGCTGTTGGGGCTCTGGAAATTAGTGAGGGCTGTTGGGGCTCTGTACATTAGTGAGTGCTGTTGGGGCTCTGTACATTAGTGAGAGCTGTTGGGAACCTTGTACATTAGTGAGGGCTGTTGGGAACCCTGTACATTAGTGAGGGCTGTTGGGAACCCTGTACATTAGTGAGGGCTGTTGGAACCCTGTACATTAGTGAGGGCGGTTGGAGCCCTATACATTAGTGAGGGCTATTGGGGCCCTGTAAATTAGTGAGGGCTGTTGGGGCTCTGTACATTAGTGAGGGCTGTTGGGGCTCTGTACATTAGTGAGGGCTGTTGGGGCTCTGTACATTAGTGAGGGCTGTTGGGGCTCTGTACATTAGTGAGGGCTGTTGGGGCTCTGTACATTAGTAAGGGCTGTTGGGGCCCTGTACATTAGTGAGGGCTGTTGGAACCCTGTACATTAGAGAGGGCTGTTGGGGCTCTGTACATTAGTGAGGGCTGTTGGGGCTCTGTACATTAGTGAGGGCTGTTGGGGCTCTGTACATTAGTGAGGGCTGTTGGGGCTCTGTACATTAGTGAGGGCTGTTGGGGCTCTGTACATTAGTGAGGGCTGTTGGGGCTCTGTACATTAGTGAGGGCTGTTGGGGCTCTGTACATTTGAGACTGGAGTTATGTGACACTGTCGAAATACACAGTAAAGTAAACAAAATAACCCCTGTCCAGTACAGGTATCAAACCCGCAACCTTCGCATAATTACCACGACACTCTAACCAACTGAGCTAACCAGCCCTAGATAACATACACTCTACGGAAGGGACATACACCCATATATGGGTCTGGAGGTGGTCGCCCATCTGCAATGTCTACATTCTACCATTAGAGGGCAGAGAACGTAAACAAATCCAGCCCAGTTCCCAGGACTCCCTTCTACACTGTCAATGATCAACACTATGGCTGTATCTCTCTGTCGTTGTCGTTGACCGTCAGTCCTGTGCATCTGAACCTGAATACATGCTGGGTTGTAAACAGCCATTTCTGATTCTCATTATAATAACAACACTTCATAGTGATCACTGATTGAACTGAATAAATGACTGTGACCTGTCAGTTAATGGAATAGAATGAAGCACTTCACACCCTCACTCTGTGACCAAGCAGTGTCCTCTCCTCACACGGACCACCGACAGAGGAACGACAGGTGAAGGGAAGGAAAAGGAGAGACAGACAGACTGTTTGTCTTTCTTTCAACGAGCCAACGTCATTGTACGTCAACCATTTGCACATCGTTACAACACTGCATATATACATCATGACATTTGAAATGTCTTTATTCTTTTTGGAACTTCT